>NC_081186.1:100391060-100691060 GCF_029867415.1 Vicia villosa | reverse complement strand
AACCAATAATTATAAGGAATGAAGTTTAGTTTGATTTTATCCATGATTGGCTGGTAGTCATAGGAATTAATTTAAAAATCAAAGATTTATTCACTAAGAAATTGAGATTAGATCATCTAGAGAACCAATAATTACTAGGAATGAAGTTTAGTTGTTACAATATTAATTTAGAATAACAAAAAGATTCAAGATCAAACTCTCATCCCTAGCATGCTCTTCTCATATTATTTTCCACTATATTAAATTTACTCGTATTTTATCTTAGGTTGCAAACAACCAAAACCTAGACTCCCAGATACTTTTTTGTTCAACTAAAATTAAACCAAACTTTAGAATATAAATCAGGTCTTTTAAATTTTTTCTTTAAGTTGATCTTGAATTAAATTTTGAATTATGATATGATAATAATTCTTGATAAAATCTATGAATGAAAAAAGTAATTAAATTAAATAGTAAAATAACTAAAGTTAATTAAAATAGTATAAGCCTTATGTAACTAATAACAAACACTAACTAACTAACTATATTAACTAATTAAATTAACTAATTAATTTATAAATTAATGTTTATTATTACTGTATTTTTGAGTTTTTTTAAGATATTATAACAACATAGATTATAATTGGATTTTTTTGTAAATCCTTCAAACCCCTCATTCAATATAGTTTTTGAGTTCTTTCAAATTAGAGAGATTTTTTATCATGAATAAAATGAAATCACCCAAATTTATTTCCTCCAAAATCCTTCGATTCTTTTTACTCCATCTTTCTCTTTTTTCAAAGTCCCCCTTCCTCCCCTCTACAATTTCAAACAAACCTTAATATATTAAGTGGGTGGAATAAATTGATGCTCAATCACAATATCAATGTTAGCCAGAGCCGTCTCAAACTTTTGAGAGGCCCTGTGTCAGAAGTTGATATTATCTTCAGTTGAATCGTGAAATTTTTTTAAGAGGCCCTATTTAAGCCTAAATTAACAGTGAAATATATAAATGGAGGCCCTTTTCGCCATAGCTTAAACATGAACAAGTGTGAGGCCCTGTGCTGTAGGTCGCCTTGCACACCCTCAAAGACGGCCCTGATGTTAGCACCATATAAGTTAATATTTCTCTTTTTTTCTTCTTTTGTCAATTTACTCTTGCTTAGTCCCACAAAAATCCCACAAAAATTCGATGTTAAAAGATTTACTCGAAATCTCGATTGTTAATATCAATGTTAGCACCATATAAGTTAATATTTTTTGACTTTTAAATAAGAGATATATAAATTTATATTTTTTTGACATATAAATTTGTTAAAATTTTAGGTACGAGTTATATATTTTTTGAAAGGCAATGACAATATATAAATAAGAGATTGTTAAAATCCCACAAAAATTCGATGTACAATATAGGTATAACTCGTACCTAAATAAGAGAATAATGCAACGCGTTCAAACAAATAAGAAGATTATAAATGAACCCATTCATAAGACAAAAACTACAAACCAACACAACTTATCCAACAAAAAGAAAAGTTGCTCACCAAATAGAGGGAAAAAAAATCTAAATCCCAACTTGTCGGGATTACTATAAATATAAAGAATCCACAAAAAGTATCACAAAGAACACTCAACTAAAGGCCAAAACCACTCCACCATTTATTTGCTCAGACAAAGAGTAGGATCCTCAAGCAGTGGAGAAAGAATAAGAGTTACCACAAACCTACCATATACCATTTTCAAGCCAAAAACTTATTTTATTATCTTCCACATGTTTCACAGATGAATCTATAAATATGATATCATTCGGGGATTTCCAAATTAAGCACATGACAAAGTGTCAGATCATCAAAATGCTTTCTCTAGTGTTAATTAGATGAAACTATTATCTCACTAAAAGTCAGAAAAAGATGCAAAAGATCCATAGGAAGGATTAAACATCAACCCAAACACCTGATGATCATCTAGAAGACAAACCCTATTAGACCACATCTTACAACCAAAAGTTAAATATAATCAATCAATCCTTTGCACTGCAAATAAAGAGCACCCTCCAGATCAACTAAGACTCCTCGCTTTAGGAAATTATCTCTAGTAAGGGTCTTATCTATTGCCAGGAGAAAACAACCAATTTAGATAGGGCCGAATCATCTCAAGTGAGAGGGAAACCCGAGGCCACAAGGTTAAGCAGGACCTCAGAGGTGGATCACATTCAAGAAGAACTAAGTAAGCATACTTAAAAGGAAATAAGTTAACTTTCAAATAACACAACTACCAAGTATTAGTGTCAAAGGAAGTGGTAAATAAGAAAAGTTCTCTTCCACTTGAACTCCCTGGTCTGATTCCCATTATCACACTACGACTTCTCCAATGGATGAACCTTGTTGAGCAGATATACTAAAAAGCATTGGGAAATTAACTCTATGTAGAATGAGACCTCAAAAGGAGGTAAGAAATCCATACCCAACTTTCTTTCTCAAGTTGATCATAAACTAATCACAAGTGTCCTCAAAAGCACAACCAAGAAGAGATGCATATTTCTAATAAGTAGATATTAAGCGAAAGCCAACGACTCTATCCTTAACAAGATGGTAACAGAAAGAGCACCATATATTTCAGATATAATATTGTGCCAGAGATTATATGCACTCGAGATAAGATGTCCCCTCCACTTGGTCAGAAGGGTCATATTAACAAAACAAAGATCCCGAACACTCATACCTCTAAAATGCTTATGCTTACAAACATCAAACCACTTGACCTAAGAGATCCTAAAATCACCTTTAACCATGTCTGAAAGGATCCTCCTTTGAATGGTCACAAAATTCTTTCAAATATTTATATGCATTTTCAAAAAAGACAAAAAGAAGATAAAAATAATGTTTGGAACGAGGTTAAGTAAGACCACCCTCCCTTTCAGACAGACAAATCTGTGTCTCCACAATAAAATCTAACTAAAAATTTGGTTAACTAGAGATTCCTAAGTAAGACAAGGTCGAGATTCGTACCCATCAGTAACCCAATATACTTGAAGAGAAGTATCTCTAACCTACATGAAGAAATCACATGTTAAGTCCTAAAAGGCAGAATCCACATTGACCCCTTTAAAACAAGGTATATCAAATATTTCTCTCTAGCTAATACAAGACAAACAAAACACTACAAAAATACCTCAAGCAGCAATTTCTAGAGCTCTCTAAAAATTGATCTAATTTATTTTTGAAATTAAATTACTTAAATAATAATGAATTGTAACTCCTTAAATAAAAGATTTCAAGAAATTAAATTTTAGCCTATATGTCTAACTATCTCACTAACTTTTATTTTAAAACAAAATATTTTTTTTAGGAAAAAACAAAATTTCAGAATTTTATATCCCATAATATGAATTTGGCTTAAATGCACTTTTGGTCCCTGTAAGTTAGCGAGTTTTTTATTTTCGTCCCTGTAAGTTTTTTTTGTTTGAGTCTCTGTATCTTACTTTTTGCTTGAGGTTTAGTCCCTAAAGCCAAAATTCGCAGGAAAATCTGCAGATTTCCTACGGATTTTCCTGTGAAATTTCCTGGATTTTGATTTTAGGGACTAAAACGAACGCGAAAGTAAAATATAAGGACTACAATAAATTTTCAGGGACCAAAAGTGCATTTAAGTCAATAAATTTTCATCAGACTACAATTTTTTTTAAAAAATATATTTTTCTATCACAAAATTATTTAAACTAATTATTTTGTTTTATTTTTGTTCCCTTAAAATATTTTTATGTGTCTCTTGATCATGTCCAGTGGTGCTGGTGGAAGAAACCCCAGCCATTCATATCTCTATTGGGTGAAAAGGATTTTATTTCTTTATTATTATTACATATATACAATGTTTTTGTATCTCATAGATATGTATTCACCTGTATGTTTAGCCATGGTATTTCATCACCTTTAAATATTTAATAAGAATATTATATTATAAAATTGTGTGTAAGTATTATTTTAATCAACATAATACAAGAAACAGCCACATGTGTACCTAAAATATCAGTAATATTAAAAAAAATGTAGCATAAATAATATCAATTAAAAAACTTAAAAAACCAATCAACAATATTTAAAATTTAAGACATTCTAGATCAATTTTTACCTTTATATTTTTTCTTCAGAAATTATTGAATCGGAGATTTTTTTTTATGGTGTGTTAATTTTCGTTCCATTGATAAGTATAAATTGTAGCTTGCATTTTATTTAACAAATTTAAATGTAAATAAAAAAACGATAGAAAAAATAAAATATAAACTTACCAGCAATCAGGGGCGACGGCAGCGCCCGGCGACCTAGGGCAGCTGCCCGGGCTCTTCTTTCTCTCGCCTGAACCTCAAAATATCATCGTAGTGGGTTCTCTCTCACTGAAGAAATTGAAATATTATAGTCAATCATCTCTCTCTCTCACTCAGGAATAGTGATGAGTTTAGATGACGAATCGTCGCGAGTTCTCTTCTTATTTTTCTTTCACTTTTAAGCTCGATTATAGATGCAAAATTATTGTTGTGATGTTATTAATTGTTGTTGCAGGTTGTGGTTCATAAATCGGTGAAAAATTGATGCTGAATTTATGGTTTTGTGCTATGCACACCAAGTGTTCGGTGAAATGCTTGAACGGGGTTCTTTTGTTTTTCTGTCTTGAAATCCCTTGGTTGCAGGTCCGAGTTACTGTCCAATGGTTTAAATTACGATACTCGAATTTCTGTGGGATTTTTGTAAGCAAAATATTTGGTATACTCGAGTTAATTGTTGCGATAATTGAGACATTTAAGAATGTTGTTTTAGTGGTAAGCAGTGGCAAAGCCTCAACGCTGGCCTCTCTTCCTGGCGACGTTGATGGTTACATCTCCATTTGCGGTTACGGTTCCCTTCTCTCCGGTAACTAACTTCTCATTTCATTCTTTCCTTCCAATAATTCTTTTCATCATCCTCTTAACTCTCAACTAACTCTTAACATTTCCAAATCTAACCAACTTCCGAACAGTCAGATTAATCGGTTTCCTCCGTCTCTTCTCCGTTGTAGGAGCTTTCTTTTTCACTCATGGCATGGCCAACCTTAAAACTCAGGTCAGTTCTCGTTTTATTGTTAATGTTATTTGATAAATGGAACAGGAAGATGCTGCGAAATAAAATGCGAGAAATTAAGTTTGAAATGTGTCTTTGTAAATTGTAATTGCTTGAATGCACGTGTTTGTTTTCTATGCTGGAAATGGATGCCCTCTCTGCATTGCCTTGTCAAGATGAAACAATTGTAATAACTGTTTTTGATATTAACAAAACTGAGGTAATTTCTTTTCTTAATTACTGTATCATCTTTTTTTCTTAATTACTATATTCTTAGCATTATCATTCACATCTCAATGTTCCTCTTTATTTCCCCATATGAAGAATGCTAACAAGTAACAAAACATTTCCTTGACACAATTTGGTGATTAAATATACTAGGACATAGTTTTATTTACTCCTATCCTATGCATATCTGTTTGGCACACAAACTGCATTGAACTTCTATTTTAATGTGCAGTGTTTTTTACAAGGCCTGATACTATTATTGTGTTAATAAAATTTTGTATTCAATCAAATTCTAAATTTAACCAAATTATTTCTTTCTTCAGTTGAAAAATAAAAAGGAGGTCAAGGATCAAATTAAAATTTTGTTGCTTGACATGTGAGAGATTGGAGATATAAAGGATGAAGATGGTATTGATGTTGATATTTATGATATTTTTCTAATATAAGTTATATATGATATATATTGTTACATGGTCCTTATTACTTACCATAAGTATTATTAGGGGTCGCTATAGAACACAACTGACAGTTATCCGAACCGCTAGTCTCAGACCAATATTACATATAAGTTTTTGCCCAGGCTTTATAATTTTTCTGGCTTCGCCACTGCCAGCAATTAAGAACACAATGAGGAAGAAGCAGATGCCAACAATTTTTTTCAACTCCATATTTTTACTTTTTTTTTTTTGTTGTTGTCTCACTTCAATAATAGTAAATGCTAATATTTATAAAACCCTTGAAGTTGAACTTGGAAGTTGGAGTATTCCTACCATCTATCAACTTGAAAAGTCACAATGAGTTGGACGTATAACCCCTTAACCTATGTTTAAATATACTTCAATACTTCTTCGCAATGAAAGTTGGTCGTGACTTTTGAGAACTAACAAGAGAGCTTTACAACTAACACACCCTCCCTTAAGCTCAAGATTTGTAACAACTAGATTACAACTTCTTAACACTACAAAACAAAACTAAATCACATTACGAATTCCACATATTCCAAGTAAACTTCAAAACCTTTTAAAAAAAACTCTATCTTTAAAGGTTTTGTCATCACATCTTCCATTTGATCTAAGATTCCTAAGAAAATAAAATCTTATGTCTATGTATTTACTTCTTTAATGCATGATTGAAAATTTGCTCAATTTGATAGTTGAGCTATTATCACAAAAGACAGTCATGCATTTGTCTTGGTAAGAAGAGAAATTTAGATTGGATAAAAGGTATTATTGTACAATTCTATACTCAGATTATTCCCGGTAAGCTGAAACCCAAATAGTCAGATCCTTTTATTACTCACATAGCGTTTGCAAATGGTGTTGTAGAAATACAAAATCTAGGAGATTCACACACTTTTACCATGAATGGCCAAAGGTTAAAGATTTATTCAGGTGAAATAGCATAGAAGAAAGTTTCTTTGATGTTCGTAGAGCCTTAGACACAAGAGTCAAGCTATTGACCTTAAAGAAGCGTTTAATGGGAGGCAACTCATCATTTCCGACTTTTCACAATTTTAGTATTTTTCCTGTTTTTGTTTTATTTTTCTTTATGTAGGGAAGAGTACTAGCTATCTCTCAAGAATGCTCTCCCTCATGTGTATTTCTTTTTTCTTTAATTAATTAACTTGTAGATGAGTTTTATTTATTGCTTCGAAGAGACTAGTACACTTGGTAGAATTGCCATCAGATTCAAACCCAAGACCAAGCATTTTTCACCTCGGTCAGTATTCTAACCATGGTGGAAATTAGTGCACTTTCTACCACACCATTCGTTTCCATAGACAATAAGTTGTGGTGAAATCCCTCTTTCAACCGTGATAATATATACTTTTGAATGCCTCAATTAATTGAATGAAACATGTAAGTTTTGGCTTAAAGATCTTTCAACTTGCTTTCATCTACAAGTTTTTTTTCTGGGATTGGTGTGGCTGGTTATACCGAGACACCTTCTTCCATAATCAATCAAATCTCCCTTTATTGATGTAAATTCTCCACAAACATGAACTACTTGAGTTGTTGAGTAGGTTTACTAGTAGAACAAGTAATAAGCATGGAAATCTATTGAGCGAGTCATATGATATCTTAAAAAGACTATCAATCTTGGTCTATATTATGAGAGATTTCATGTTGTACCTGAGGGATATAGTGATGCAAATTAAAACACCTTATTTAATGATTAAAAAGTAATTATAGGCTACATATTCAGTATAGTTGAAGGAGCTGTTTCTTGGAAATAAAAGAAGCATACTATCTTGGCTCAGTCCACGATTGAGTATGAAATGATGGAATTAGAAATTGCTAGTCAAGAAATAAGTTGGTTAAGATGCTTGCTAGCTGAGATCCCTCTATGGAAAAAAAGTATGCCAACTACGTTGATCCATTAGGATAGTCTATGGCTATTTGAAAAAATTGTGAATCATTACTATAATGGTAATAGAGGTTAAATAAGAACAAAGCACAAAATTGTTAGAAAGTGTATCTCTAAAGGAGATGTAAGAATGAGTCATGTATGCATTGATGAAAACTTAATAGATCCTTTGATGAAATGACTAGCTAGAGAGAAAGTTTATGACACATCCAATAAGATGAGACTAATGCTTATAGATAAGTGAGTTTTTTATGATGGTAACTTAACCTAAAAGACTATAGATACCATGAATTAGGTTTAATGGATAATAACAAATCGTGAGCAATACGAGATGATCATGCAAGTATAAATAAGAGAAGTATGAAGACTTACAAGCTTTGAGAAATATAAGAAGTTGTTATATTAAGACTTACAAGCAGTGGCGAAGCCAGAAAAATTATAAAGCCTGGGCAAAAACTTATATGTAATATTGGTCTGAGACTAGCGGTTCGGATAACTGTCAGTTGTGTTCTATAGCGACCCCTAATAATACTTATGGTAAGTAATAAGGACCATGTAACAATATATATCATATATAACTTATATTAGAAAAATATCATAAATATCAACATCAATACCATCTTCATCCTTTATATCTCCAATCTCTCACATGTCAAGCAACAAAATTTTAATTTGATCCTTGACCTCCTTTTTATTTTTCAACTGAAGAAAGAAATAATTTGGTTAAATTTAGAATTTGATTGAATACAAAATTTTATTAACACAATAATAGTATCAGGCCTTGTAAAAAACACTGCACATTAAAATAGAAGTTCAATGCAGTTTGTGTGCCAAACAGATATGCATAGGATAGGAGTAAATAAAACTATGTCCTAGTATATTTAATCACCAAATTGTGTCAAGGAAATGTTTTGTTACTTGTTAGCATTCTTCATATGGGGAAATAAAGAGGAACATTGAGATGTGAATGATAATGCTAAGAATATAGTAATTAAGAAAAAAAGATGATACAGTAATTAAGAAAAGAAATTACCTCAGTTTTGTTAATATCAAAAACAGTTATTACAATTGTTTCATCTTGACAAGGCAATGCAGAGAGGGCATCCATTTCCAGCATAGAAAACAAACACGTGCATTCAAGCAATTACAATTTACAAAGACACATTTCAAACTTAATTTCTCGCATTTTATTTCGCAGCATCTTCCTGTTCCATTTATCAAATAACATTAACAATAAAACGAGAACTGACCTGAGTTTTAAGGTTGGCCATGCCATGAGTGAAAAAGAAAGCTCCTACAACGGAGAAGAGACGGAGGAAACCGATTAATCTGACTGTTCGGAAGTTGGTTAGATTTGGAAATGTTAAGAGTTAGTTGAGAGTTAAGAGGATGATGAAAAGAATTATTGGAAGGAAAGAATGAAATGAGAAGTTAGTTACCGGAGAGAAGGGAACCGTAACCGCAAATGGAGATGTAACCATCAACGTCGCCAGGAAGAGAGGCCAGCGTTGAGGCTTTGCCACTGCTTACCACTAAAACAACATTCTTAAATGTCTCAATTATCGCAACAATTAACTCGAGTATACCAAATATTTTGCTTACAAAAATCCCACAGAAATTCGAGTATCGTAATTTAAACCATTGGACAGTAACTCGGACCTGCAACCAAGGGATTTCAAGACAGAAAAACAAAAGAACCCCGTTCAAGCATTTCACCGAACACTTGGTGTGCATAGCACAAAACCATAAATTCAGCATCAATTTTTCACCGATTTATGAACCACAACCTGCAACAACAATTAATAACATCACAACAATAATTTTGCATCTATAATCGAGCTTAAAAGTGAAAGAAAAATAAGAAGAGAACTCGCGACGATTCGTCATCTAAACTCATCACTATTCCTGAGTGAGAGAGAGAGATGATTGACTATAATATTTCAATTTCTTCAGTGAGAGAGAACCCACTACGATGATATTTTGAGGTTCAGGCGAGAGAAAGAAGAGCCCGGGCAGCTGCCCTAGGTCGCCGGGCGCTGCCGTCGCCCCTGCTTACAAGCTTTGAGAAATATAAGAAGTTGTTATTTTTTCGGTGGTTAGAGTTTTTTGCAGACAATGGATTTTAGTGGGTGTATGCTTTTTATTTGGTGTGGTGTGAAGGGGAATGTTTTCTTCTCTTTTGCTGGACCAAGCTACTTTAGTGTGAGTCTTGAGTGGAGAGTGAATGCTCGCTCGTGTAATAGGGAGATGTAAGGTCATTAGATGCGGGGGCGCGAGCAATTTCTAGATGATGCCTAGTGTGTTTTGGGAGATTCAATGCAGTTTTTTATCTGACGGAGAAAAATCTGATAATAATTCCTCTATTTTTTGTAATTTCATATTAAAAACTTAAGAATGTTGTTTAAAGAGGTGAGGATTGTCCTTGGTGGCTCCGGATTGAAGTACTTCTTGTAATAATCTTAAAGTTTTTAATGAAATTATTACTTACTAAAAAAATAATATATTTTTTTGGTAGTGCAAATAATTGTTTATACACAATTATAATTCGTTGCTTTTGAACTTTTCGTATCTTTATTTATACAAACAAAAGCTACATTTTAGAGGTTATAGAAGATGTAATTTGATTTTAAAGTTGAACAACAGTAGGCCAGTAACATAATGACTTCTTTTTGGGTTTTTTTTTTCCCTTTAATCATGTATCTTGACTTTATAACCAATGTATCTTGACTTAATCATGTATCTTAACTTTATAACCAATGTATCTTGACTTAATCATGATATCGACTTTATAAAAAACATATAAATTTTTTCTTTTGGAGTTTTATAACCAAATTTATGATATTATTATTGATTATCAATTATAATCTATAAAGTTAGAGATGTATGACACAAATCTTCTAAAATTTGTACAACTTTTTTTTTTTTGATAAAAATTTGTAGAACTTTAATAAAGAGACAATCACTTTTTTGAATTATGCTGGAATTAGAGTTACATTGATAGTTTAAATTGTAATCATTTTTTGTATGATGCTTCACAATATGCACTAATATGTCCACACAAAAAAAAAAAAACTTTAACCTCAAAACATTATTATTAAATTTTAATAACTTCAATAAATTCCAAAACATCAACACAACTAATTTTTTTGAAATAACAATATAGTTAATAAAATATTTGCAACAATAAAATTATTATAATACAATTAAGTAATAAAATATTTTAACACCCAAGAGCATTTATCTAGTCTAACCATGATCTGAGTTTGAATTTGACTACTGTGACTGAATTAGTATTCAAACTTTTGAGGGTTACTTTTGTCAACTATATGATCAAAGCTAGAACTAGTCTTGAATTGTGTGCTTAAAATAATTTATATCCTAAAAAAGAGGACACTATTTAACAAACATCTCACCATTCTTTTCTCTATCAATTACAATTCATTCTCATGGCTTCTAAATCAACCTCTCTTATTTGGGTTGCCCTCATTCTTTGTGTGTTCGTTTCATTGACTGCCATGAAAATAGTTGATGCTTCTGAGCTTCATCATACAAGTAAACTATTTGCCCTAATTTAAACTTCTTACACTTTTTAATTTGAGCACTGGATTAGATGATTCATGAATTCGTACATAATATTATCTTATTAATTAATTCTGGATATGTTACTTGATATAGGGTCGTATGAAATGACTTGGAGTAGAAGACTTATGAGTCGAGGTGATTTGCCTCGTGGAGGAAATTACCGCCATCTATGATAAGGATGTGTTAAGTTGCTATTGTGAGAAGAATGAAATACAAATTAAGAACTAAAACCTATGTATATTGGATAATGAATAGCTCTGATTATTGTAATCGTGTGGTTTGACTTCCATATTTATAGAAAGATTAGTTCTACTTTTGTAGTTAAGTGTTATAGGATCTTCTGTACTCAATCATGTACTTATATGTAGTGTTCCAAACTTGCCTTTCCTTGCTCACTTGTTCTCTAAAGTAGTTGAATATCGTCTCAAAGTGTAATCCTTCTGAAATATCTTAACATTAGTCGTGTAATCCTTCTGGAATGCACGCTATTCATGCAATTCTTCAGCGATGCATGAAAAATATAATTGATATTTTCATAAAAATTGAACAATCATTCTTTGAGCAATCCTTCAGGGATGCTTCAAGAATTCATTGATGATACACAAACTTAAAAATGTAATTGTGTTAACGAAACAAATTTTCCAATAGAATTTTATACAAAAACATAATAGAATAACACTCTAAAATTTAATCTATAAGATGAAGAAAAAATATTAAAAACTTACTCGAAAGAGAAGAAACATGATTATGCAAATTGATCATAAAATCGCTCACACAGTAGAGTTTCGTGCTGGTAACATGTTATGAAATTAACGAAAACAAATAGAGGTGAAGAAGAGAAAGTAAGAGAGAAGATGGTATTCTATTATCTTCTTCAAGAAGTTCCCTTTACATTGCAAAGTGGTCCTTATTTATAGGACATTAGGAATGTGAAAAATCTTAACTTTACTATACCACTTAAAAGGAAATATGAAGATGAAAGATAAGAATATACATGGACATCCACAATAATATTTATTCATAACTATATATATATATATATATATATATATATATATATATATATATATATATATATATATATATATATATATATATATATATATATATATATCGATACATTTTTAATACATTTTTTTGGAACTAAAAGAATCTTTATTAATATTTATTTCGTAATATTAATTAATATCAATTACACGTGTACAAAGAAAGTTAAAATATACAATCATATTCTAATCGAGTATGATTTAAGTTGTCTTTACGGATTTAGTCAATCAGCTTATTAAAAGACATATGGCAAGTGTCACATCGATTATATACACCATAGCAAAGAAAATTATTACATTTCGGTAGATTAGACATATGAATTGAAGAGAATAACCGATTGAAACTAGTGCTGGACAAAATAACCGGACCTGTTTGTGATCCACAATGATCGATCCAAATTTTAATGCAACGGTCGAGTACAGCTGGGTATCAGGTGAAAAGAATGAAAACTTCGAGTTCCATTGCATTTCATTGGTCGGACTCGGTTGTTAATTGTTGGTCCAATTAAACTCAGATTCAACCGAACCTAGTTAAGTATTCTGATCTTAAATGGTGTCGTAGTTATAGATAGTAATATAGATAGTTGCTCCCTATGACCTTGAAAGCCACAATTTATTATTTAAAGGTTATTTAATTTAATTTGTCGGCGTAGATCAGCTGGCAATTGTTAGTTGGCTTAAGGGTGCAAGTTGTTGGTCCGAGGTTCAACTCGTGACGGTGTTTATTTGTATTTTTTTCAAAAATTTAAACATGTTGTTCATATTTATAAATCAACAACTTTTGATAAAAAAAAATACATTTTTATTTAAAACGTTAATAACTAATAATACTGTTCTTAAATTTCTTTTATTATAAAAAACAAAATATTTAATAATGCTATTTTATTATTTTATAAAAAAAACACAATTAATAAAATGTGAAAAAAAATATTAAAAATTAAATTTCTTAAAAATGAAGATAATATATATTAAAAACAAAAATGGAGAAGAGAAAATTAATCTGTAAATCCTTTATTCTAAATCTGGTGCCAATCGTGAATCTTTAGAGAAATAAGGCTTTGAGGGATTTTTTTTAGTGTTATTTGGTTAAGATTTTGAATGGAAATGGAGAGAAATTTATAGTTTAGTGTAGAGAGTGGTGAGAGAATAACAAGTTTGTGAAAAGTGAAGGGTGAGAGAGAAGAAAACGCGTGGAAATATCTAATGAGTTGTTGATTAAAGTTGTTGATTAAGTAATTCAACATCCCCCCACTACTACGAAAAAGGCATTTAACAATGGTTGAAAAAGATATATAATCACGCAGTTCCTGGCGTTACTATGTAGAGTATTGTTGTAAATACGTTACTTACAAAGTCTTGGGACCGTTGTAGTATACTAAAAAGCGCGTGCAATATCACAATGGTTAGTTAACTAAACCGTTGTGATAGACCTAAAGGTCTCAGGTTTGATTCTAAGCAGCGATATTTTAGAACATAAATTACAATTCATCATGATTACAATAGATAAGCATTGTGAAAAGTACTCATAGTTTATTATATAATATGTAGATTGCTTATTTTTCCATACACCGCATGTCTCTCATCATTCATTTCCTGCTCTTTAACACATAAAAAACATGAAATAAACGATGAGACACATACAATTCGGAAAACATCAATTGATATAGGTTTGTTTTCAAATACATCTCAATTGTCACAGTATAAGTTTCTATGTCAATTTAAATGAATATATTTTCATTAAAAGGTTAGTGAAACAAAAAATCTACATAGCATATAATAAACTAAACTTTATCTACTATAATAAGAATTTAAAAATCGTGGAATGCACCTTTTATTGAAATTAATCGTGAAACTATAATAAATTATGAAGTTAATCTAGTTTGTGATTCTATGAAAAAGAAATACAAGGTGGATGAAGTTTCCAATAACTTCATACTTTTTGTATTTTTTTCATAGCAACACAAACCATATGTACCATAGCCAAAGTATGTGCTTTGTTAAGGTGGTGAAGACGGTACTAAAAAAATGGTTTGTCAACAACAACAATCAATAATAAAACATTTGAAACCGAAGTAAATAATATGAAAATCATGTCAACAAACATTTATCAACAACAACATACCACAATAAAAAACCATAAACTATCTAACAAGAAAAAATCATATGAAAATCATGTGAAACATAACAACAACATACACGAAAACGAGAGAATAAGGAAGAAGAAGAATACCTTTATGTATGAAGAACAAGATTGACGGCTATACTATAGAATAGGAAAGCTAATGACTAAGAAGAAAGAAAAAATGGGAGCTAGGGTTTTGTTGTGAAAGATACGAAGATACTGTCAAGAAGTGAGACTTAATTCGCTTATATATGGGTAAATAATTTCACAACGGTTGTCATTTCTAATCGTGGGGACAGGTATATATATGTGTGTGTGTGTGTGTGTGTGCGCGCGCGCGTGTGTCACAACGATTGAACAAAACAACCGTAGTGATATCACTTTTATTTTTTATTTAAAAATAAATAAAGAAAGAAATGGCGCGTCTTAACGTTAAAGGAATAAAATATTTGAGGGTGATGAGGTTCAAACCTATGAAAGCTAGATTGTATCATCACGGTGAGGTCGTCGACCGTTATTAAATCCTAACAATTTTTAATTAAAAAATATAAAAAATGTTAGCGCCTGAGTTTAGAGATTCCGCTGCAATGTTTAGAAGAACAGTGGTGACTTGGCCGTTGTTGTTTGCGCGTTTTGTAGTAGTGCCCCTAATACTTTTTATATTTTGTTGTTAATTTATCAATATTAAATTTTTTGGGATATGAGTTTTGTGGTCATGTAACCTTCTTAGCTTTGGCTCCCTAAGCCCTTTAGGGATAAGTTAAAAGTCCTTAACACGTCTTTTAAGGTTTGGAATATGGAGGTGTTTGGAAACATGGATTTTAGAATTAAGGTTTGTTCAAGAAATCTTGAGAGTTTAAAGTTGAAGGCAAAGGTTGTGGATCTTTCTCAAGAGGAGTTGGAGGATAGTTATTTAGTTTATTAGAAATAATTGGATTTTATTCATTATCGTGATTTTCAGTTGTTTCAAAAATCTAGACTGATTGGGCTTAAGGAGGGGGTGTATAACACCACGATAATTTGATTTAATTATTTAATTATTATTTGATGTTTTTGATGTGATTATGTGATGCGTGATGTTTATGTTGATGGGTGTGGGGTAGTAGAATTGAGGTGTTCATTTGAATAATAATATAAATAGTCTTATTAGCATGTTTATTATTTAATAAAATAAAATAAGATATATTGTGAGGCAAGTTAGAAAGGGCAAAAGAGGAAGTCCATAAAAAAGGTCCTGAGGCTAACTAAGTAAAAAGAGGAATTATGAGAGAGTTTCATTCGACGTAGAATTTCTGGAGAAGCGTGAAAAGAAGAGAGACCTAGGGCAAGGAGAGAAGAGGAGATCAACCGTAGAATTTGAAGAAGGAATCAATTCGGCTAATAATCTAAGGTAAGGGGGTTATCATGATTATTATGTTTGATTTAAGGGGTTGATAATTGTATGTTGGGGTTTGTGTTATTCTTGATGAAGTTGATGAATTATGATGATGGCTTATTCTGATTGCATGATTAATATCTTGTATGATAATGATGATTGTTATATTGGTGATTGATAATATGAATTAGATTTAAATCCACCATTGTTAAGGATTTGAAGGTTTAGGGTTTGATGAGGATTGTTGGAAGCATGATGAATATTTGTGTTTTTGTGTTTACGATAATTAATCCATGTTAAAACTAGGTTAATAGCCTTAAATCGCAGGAAATTAATGTTAAAAATCAGTTTTTAGGAAAAAGATTGAGTCTCGTTTGATGCAGGCCGCGTAGGTATTTTCTGCAGAATTGCAGAGCCCGCATAGCACGGTTGAGCCCGTTTAGCGCGCTCTATAAAATAAAATTGGTCTAATTACACTAGGTAGCCTACTTAGCGCGGTAGGGTCGTGCTTAGCGCGGTCCCTGAAAAATGAAAATTTATGTTTTTGAAAATTGATTCCAGAATATGGTAACTTATGGGTCGTGCTTAGCGCGGTTCCAAGCGGGAATCGATCCTATGGTGGGGATCTTTGGAGAATGATGACGGAGTCATCGGTGATGAATTGGTACCACATGCAAGAGTCTTTTGTTGTTGCATTGCATTGTTGTGATGTTGTGTGATTTGATGATGTTTGATTACCTTGATGTGATTGACGATTATGTGATGGTGTGCGGGTGTTGGTAAGTATGAATACATTATGGATATATTGTATTGTTATATACATGTGATTGATTGTTTGTATCCGACTACTATATCTGTTCCTTATGTCTTACATAATGATTATAAAATACTCACCCTTTCTGTTTGAATGTTGCCTCCACGTGGGTAACGCGCATGTAATCAGGAGTAGTGCGTTGAAGTTGAGGATAGCTTCATGGCGTCCTTTTTTACCATTGTTTAGATTGAAGGGAATCTTGCTCTGATACGTAACATCGGGATAGGTCGTTATATTTTAGAACTATCATGTTCACTTTGATTATTTTGAAGTTGAATTGCATTTCGATGAATTACCTTTCAAAGGATTTTGATGATGATGTTTTGAATTATGACTCATGAACTATGAAGTTTGGATTTGGTGTTTTATGAGATCTATTTCAAAGATGTTTAAAGTTATGGATTCTACTGCGAGATAATATGCCTTGATTTATGATTATCAATGAGATATAGTTTTGAAATGAATTTTGATGCAACCCGTGTTACGGAGCAGGACTATTGATTGTAATGTTTTTATGACGATGTGACATCCTTGTTGGTGATTTTATTTGATTTTAATTCATATTATATTGTAAATATTCCTTGTAGGTAGAAGGGTGTTACAGGGTGCGAATTCAGGGTATTTCCATGCTTGTGTAAAGAAAAGAAGTTGATGGAACACTTTGGTTGCTCTTCGTGTAGGGGAATAGTGGCTAGAAAAGGTGTCTGAAGTTATAGGGTAGGTGTCTAGGTTTTTTAAAGAGCACTTCACAAATTATGTGGGTTCTAGGCCTTACAGAAGGATTCTTTTGAGCTTAGGAAACTTGTTCAATTAAAAGAGAGAGATGTTTTATCTAAGAAGGTTAAGGAGCCATAAGGGTTTCAATTTGTACTTTGTTGCGATTCAATTGGTCAAACTTAGAGAAATGGATGCTTTTTGTATGGTTCTCGGTGGGGTTATATTTTCGGTGGTTATAGTTTTTCCCTGGAAATGGATTTTAGTGGGTGTATGCTTTTTATTTGGTGTGGTGCGAAGGGGGAATGTTTTCTTCTCTTTTGTAGGACCAAGCTATTTTAGTGTGTGTCTTGAGTGGAGAGTGAATGCTCGCTTGTGTGTGATTGTGAATGTTTTGCAAAGTGTTCTCTAGCGGGTAATAGTGAGATGTATGGTATTAGATGCGGGCGTGCGAGCAGTTTCTAGATGATGCCTAGTATGTTTTGGGAGATTTTAATATTGTTTCTTATCTGACTGAGAGAAAGGGAATGGGTATGGGGGATCAGGGTTCGACTTTGGTGGACCCCATTGAGTTCAAAGTATTCATCGAGGTGATAGGCCTAGTGGAATTACCCCTATTAAGTTTGATGTTTACTTAGTTTCATTCTAATGGGGTTGTTATGAGTAGGCTAGATCATGTGCTTTTGTCTGCGGGTTAGGAGGAGGAGTGGGCGCAATGGTGTTTCTGATCATTGTCTGATTATGGTCAAGTACCATTCTTAACTTTGGGGCCCTAAGCCCTTTAGATTTAACAATTTCTAGCAAGAGGCTTCAATCTTTGATTTTTTTTAGTTCGTGATTTATGGGGGGTGGAGGTCCCTCATCACTGGATGGCGTTCTCCCTGCGGTATAAGTTGAAACCCTTATAAACTCTCTTAAAGTTTGGAATAAGTAGGTGTATAGAAACTTGGATTTTAGAGTTATGGTTTGTTTGAGTAAGCTCGATAGGTTAGAGTTAAAGGCAGAGGTTACCGATCTTTCTCAAGAAGGTATGGAGGATGGATCTCTAGTTTATCGGGAGTTATGAGATCATATTTGTTATCATGATTCTCATTTGTTTTATAGATCTCGAGCAACGTGGTTTAAGAAGGGGGTGCACAATTAGGGTATTTCCATGCTTGTGTCAAGCAAAAAAGCCAGCGGAATAGTTTTATTACTCTTCGTGTAGAGGATCGGTGGATAGAAAATATGTTTGAACTTAGAGGGGAGGTGTCTAGGTTATTTAAAGAGCACTTTTACATATTTTATGGGTTCTAGGTCTTACATTGATGTGGTTCCCCTTTTGGGCCTCTCGTTGGCTGAGGCGGAATCCCTATCTTCTAGGTTTTCCTTTGAGGAATTTGAAGTTGTAGTCTCTCGAATTGATGGGTCCAAGATTTTAGGTTTGGATGGGTTTAATTTTTCCTTCCATAAAAAGTTTTGGTGCCTCATGAAGCCAGAGGTGTTGGATTTGTTTGACTAGTTTTTTCTTAATGAGGTTCTCCCGAAGTGTCTGACTACTTTTTTGTGTCACTTATCCTAAAGGTTGACTCTCCTATGGGTTTAGGTGATATTAGGCCTATCTCTCTTCTTGGATCTCTATATAATTTTGTGACTAAGATGTTGGTTACTAGCCTGACATGGGTTATGGGGAGATTAATTTAAGTTCAACAGTCGCCCTTTGTTTAAAGAAAGAAGTTGGTGGATAGGTTACTTTCTCTGAATGAGGACTTAGATATTTCTAGGAGATCGAAAAAGGGATTGTTTTGTGTTCAAGGTTGATTTTGATAAGGCTTATGACTAAGTTGGTTGGTCGTTCTTGGTTTACTTACTAGTGAGATTTGGATTTGGTGGTAGGTGAAGAGTCTGGATTAAGCTTGTGTATTTTTGCATAACCTCCATGTGTTGGTTAAGAGGTGTCCAATGGAGAAGATTAGTATCTAGAAGGGTCTTAATCAAGAAGCCCACTTGGAACCCTTCCTTTTTTTTGTTGGTGGTTAAGGGTCTAAGCATTGCTTTAAAAAGAGCGGTTTTGATTAGAGTCTTTGAAGGGTTTAAGGTAGGGAGTGAAAGGTTACAAGCATCTCATCTCCAATATGCAGATGATATAGTGATAGTGTGGGTTTCTTTAGTTGATAACCTTTTGACTATTAAGGCGATGCTTAGAAGTTTTGAGCTTGCCTCAGACCTTAAAGTGAATTTCTCCTAGAGTTGTTTGTATGGTGTTAGTGTGGGTATGGTTTTTTTGGATAGGGCTTTGGCGTTTTTTCATTGTAAGGTAGATTCTCTTTTTTATAAGTATCTTGGGCTTCTAGTGGATGCAAACTCGGGGAGTAAAGGGACTTGGGTTCCTTTATTTCATCTTTTCTCTAAGAGATTAGATTCTTGGAGGAATAGATTTGGAGTCTTTATGGAGGGTGTTTTCGTTGAATATGTTGTTGAACTCTATTCTAGTGTTCTTTTTGTCTTTTATGAAGGTTTCAATTTCAGTATGGCAGGAGCAAGTTGGTTTACAGAGACATTTTCTTCGAAGGGGTTTAACGGGAATGATAAGATTTCTTAGATGAAGTAAGCAAATTTAGGACTTCTTTAACATATATATTTTCAACTAAACCCAACAATCTGCGTCTTAATTGAAAATAATACATTAACTTTCATTGTCTCCACCGACAATAATACTCCACCATAAAGAGTATAGTCACTTGAAGCTACACCACTCCAAGAATTTTCACATTGTCTTCATCGACAATCATAACGTTTAAAAACTATCATACTCACTCATGAAAAATATATTTCACTCGAAGATAAACCACTTCAAGAATTTCACATTGTCATCACCAACAATCATATACTTTATCATGAAGAATAAATTTCACTTAAAGCTAAACCACTCCAAGAATTTCACATGTTAAAAACTAGGTTCAAAACTTATGGTGCAACTCCCTTGTTGGCAGGATGCTCTTCAACCACCAACATAATCTTCCATCTTGTGTAATCTTGATTGTATCAACACATCTTTTACTCAAACTTTCCACAAGTCAAAAATAATTCTTCCATCAATTTTCTCTATCCCAAACGCACAGCTGAATTTGTGACTGATGTTCAATAACTCTTTCACAACACTGCCCTTCTTTTCTGATGTGGAAGATCAGACAAAGCTACAACCACAAAGCATACTATAAACACTTATCCCCGAATCCAACCAGGCTCTGATACCAGATGTTGGGAAAATAACAAACATAGAAAAAAAGATGAACAAAATAACAACACAAGAGATTAACGTAGAAACCCCAAAACCGGAGAAAAAATCACGGTCGTTGTCAATAGACAACAAGAGAATAATACTATGTGAAAATTTTTACAACACATAATATACCCTCAACTAACTCAGACCCCCAGTACACTTACACCCTCCAAAACAAATATTTAACTACATCTCACAACACTATAATACAAGAGCATAAGAGAATAAAGAAAGTCAAATACATGCTTACAGTACTTTTGACTGGTGCATTTTATCTTATTAAAAAGAATTAAAATCTTATATATAGCACTGAACTCGCTTTTCCTTCACACAACTAAACAATGTGGAACTTTTTCAACATATATATTTTCAACCAAATTTTTAACTAGTGTATCTTGACTTAATCATGAATATTGACTTTATAAAAAACATATAATTTTTTTCTTTTGGAGTTTTAAAACCAATTTTAAGATATTGATTATCAATTATAATATATAAATTAGTTAGAGATGTATGACACAAATCTTCTAAAATTTGTAGAACTTTAATAAAGAGACATTGATCGTTTAAATTGTAATCATTTTTTGTATTATGCTTCACAATATGCACTGATATGTCCAAAAAAACCTTTAACCTTCAAAACATTATTATTAAATTTCAATAACTTCAATAAATTCCTAAACATCAACACAACTATTTTTTTGAAATAACAATATAGTTATTAAAATATTTGCAACAATAAAATTATTATAATACAATTAAGTGATAAAATATTTTAACACCCAAGAGCATTGATCTAGTCTAACCAATGATATGAGTTTGAATTTGAGGACTGTGACTGAATTAGTATTCAAACTTTTGAGGGTTACTTTTGTCAACTCTATTTGATCAAAGCTAGAACTAGTCTTTAACTATGTGCTATAAATAATTTATATCCTAAAAAGAAGACACTATTTAACACACATCTCAACATTTTTCTCTCTATCAGTTACAGTTCATTCACATGGCTTCTAAATCAACCTCTCTTATTTGGGTTGCCCTCATTCTTTGTGTGTTCTTTTCATTGACTGCCATGAAAATAGCCAGTGCTTCTGAGCTTCATCATACAAGTAAGCTAGTTAACCTAATTTAAATGGTACACTTTTTTTAATAGTTCATGACATAATACCATATTTTGTACGATCGTTAAAACTAAAATATCAACATTATTTTTAATTTGAGCACTAGATGAGATGAATCATGAATTCGTACATAATATTATCTTATTAATTCTGGATATGTTACATGATATAGGGTCGTATGAAATGACTTGGAGTAGAAGGCTTATGAGTCCTAGAGATCCTGATTTGCCCCATGATGGCAATTACCGCCGTCTATGATAAGGATTGGTTAGGTTGCAATTGTAAGAAGAAAGATATTAATACAAATTAAGAACTAAAACCTATGTATATTGGATATTGAATAGCTATGCTTATTGTAATTGTATGGTTTGACTTTCATATTTATAGAAAGATTAGTTCTACTTTTGTAGTTAAGTGTTATAGGATTTTCTGTACTCAATCTAATATACTTATTTTTCTGTTAAATATGTATTTAGTTCTTATAAAATGTGAATACCTGGGTGCTACCCCTTTTATTGATTAATAAACCACTTGATTTTCACTTTTGCAGTGTTCCAACCTTAACCTTTCCTTGCTCACTTGTTTTCTAAAATAGTTGAATATCGTCTCAAAGTGTTTGTTTCTTTCGTATACAATATGATTCTTTGTTAATGTTATTACAAATGTTATCTATCGTCAATTGTTGTGAAATCAATATCAAGAACAAAATATAATAGGTTTTTTTATTGGCAAAAAACTCATAAGAGTAGGAAAGAGGAAAGCAAGAAGAACATTATGGAATTGGTTATAAACTTCCATTTATTATTTTCTCTTAGAAACAAGATTACAAGTGTTACAGAATAACAAACAACCTCTCTCAAATTAGGATTTGCAGTGTGCAATAATGAGATAGTAGTATGTTATTTATAATAAAACTAATACACTAAACTAATGTGCTTTTACACACGGACCAATTACACAAGCTGATTTAGGAAACAGGTTAACTTAAACAACGGGGCTTAACAAACAGCCCCAATTCGACATGCTAACAATCCTAACATTTCGACTATTATTGCGTACTTGAGCATACTTCGACTAACCGCTCCAAGGTCTGTGTTCGTGGAAAGAAAACTAATCGATTTAATCCATTATTGTGAAGGAAGATTGGTCACTTCACTCTCAACAATATATTGAAGAAAAGATGCAAACACTCACATCCTCCGTCTTGTATAATTTGGTTGAAGATCAACCATCATTTCCTTGTATAATGGAGTTCACGAGTCTTTCCTACTAAAAGATCTTAACTATTATTGAAAACTCTCAAGATCGATTCTTGGGAAGAGAAGTAGGTTTTTTTATTTGATCGAACCTCTATAATTTTTGGTGTTCTTCTTCTCCTTTAACTCTTTAAATTCTGCTATTTACTTTCTACTGCCTAAGTTTTTTACACTCGATTTTTAATATGAAAAAGTTTTCAAAACATTTTTTTTTTCAAACCATATAATTCAACCTCCCCTCCCCCTCACATCTCTTGTGTGTGAAGTCTCAAGTCCAACAAGTGTCATTGTACTTGTTAAAAAGGCTTTGTATCTCATTTTGGCACTCATGTATGAGCATATTAATTAGGAGTTTTCCCCTCCTCCTGTTTGTGAAGAAGTATATATAGAGACCATTTAGGCCTAGGATTTAGGGACCCTTAGAGGCAATAAATGCTCCCCTAACTAGGGGATACTATTTTCAATCTATTTCCTAAGGAGTTGTGGTATAACCTTTTCTCATATAAGTTACGAGATAACAGTATTATACACATTATTTATCCCAAGGGTGAGTTTCCACGTTCTATGCCCATGTCGCCTAGGTGACACCACTCTAGGTGAGGATCCTGAAGTCGTCCATGTTTGAAACTCTCACAAATATAACACTACGTATTCAAAGAGAATCAGATCTCATTTGGATGTTATTTATTCCGAGTACGGAGCAAGTCTTTGGTTGAAGATTATTACAATATAGAATTCCAACTAGAGGAAAATTGGCTCATAGAGGAATCTTGAGTGGCGCCCACAATTTAGTGTGACATGTTTGCCAATGCCCAGAAGAGTCAATGTTTCATCTATTTTTACTTGGTCTTGTTGCTGTCCAAATTTAGGAGGTTATTTTTTGTTGGTTAGGCATATGTGTGGAGTTTAAGGCTAGTTCTTTGACGCTTAACCTAAGCAGTTTTAGGCAGGCGTTGAATGGAAGGTCGAAGAGGTGTTTTTCAGAGTTTTGTTTGAATCTGTGTCTGATGGTCTATTTGGTTATGTTTTAGCGATATATAATTTAGAAATATTTGTTCTACTTTGTTTAAGAGTTATAGGATCTCTTATATATATCAACAATCAACAAAGTGAGACACTTATAGAATTTTAATTTTATATATATATATATATATATATATATATATATATATATATATATATATATATATATATATATATTATTGATACTTTGTATAATTATATTTATGGTTAAATTACAATTTTAATTCCTCCATTTTAGTCTATTCATAAAAGTTGTCCTCTTATTTTATTTTTAAATAATTTTGATTCCTTTTATTCATTTTTGTTTTAAAAAGTGATGATTGTCAAAAAAAAATTAAACAGTCGGCATAAAATATGATGACATTTAGAGTTCCATTTCTTTATAAGCAAAATGTATTTCAATTACTATTTGGGATTCTTTAGTGATGATTTGTCATCTAGAGTGCCAAATCCAAAACATTTATAAAAGTTATGTTTGAAAGTTTGGAAGAAAAGGGCTTCTGAAAACAACTTTTTATAAAAATTAAAAAAAAATATTTGATAATTTTTGAAAAAATTATTTTATATAAAATAATAAAAGAGTGCATATCATTACTATATTTTTAATTTTTCGAATACTATAACAACATAAAAGAAAATTTAAAAAGTTATGTAAGTTCTTCAAAACTCTTTCAAGTCTTCATTCAATATAAATTTTGAGTTCTCTTATATTGGAGAGTTTTTGGTGTTATGAATAAAAGTGAACCCTCTAAAATCCTCCCAACCAAAATCATTCAATTTGTTTCACTCAATTCTTCTATTTTTCAAAGTCATCCCCTCCTTTCCCCTCCTAACTCTCAAACATAACCTTAAGGATTTCTTAGGATGTAAAGAATCGGATTAGGATCCATTCCACTAATTGACAATCCATATTCCCTCTAGTTCTAGCTAAAAACCATTTCCAAGACATCCTCTTAGGTGTTCTATAAGAGTTCTATGACTAGCTATTCTCACATTCTTTGTCCCACTCTTAAATAAAATATCATTCCTACTAATTCAAATAGATCAGATGATAGCCAAAAATATCTCCTCGTCTATCTTTAGTCCTTCCTAGAAATTGTCTCTGAAACATCTTGTAATACTCAACACCGGTGTTATCTATTTCTTCCGTAGTCATGTTTAGGAGTGATAAACGAGCATGTTCAACCATTAAAGAGGAATAACTCTAAAATTAGCATTATAACTATCAAATTATTGTTTAAATGAGATTGAACTATGCAAGTGTATGTAGAATTAATACCTAAGTGTGACTTAGAGTCACATTATATATAGGTGAGATGGTTAGAACGATCTCAATTGATCCGATATAAATTGCATAAGGTCATTGGAGGCACGTCAACAATTGTGATGAGAACGTGGTCCTACAATTCTTATGTGATTCTTTTGGCGAAGGCTCTTTTGTCGAAGGTCTGCCTGGTCATCAACTAGTTTTAAAAAATCTTGTAAATTTTCTCAATTTCAAATATGGGGTTTTAATCTTCAAATTTCGCAGTTGCGGGAGATCGAATCGTGTTCCTTCTTACCAACTTCAGCGTCAATCACCATTGAACCAACTAACTATTGATTCACGTTGTTATTGTTTTTTATAACTAATTGATGATTTATTTTTTAAGACGTGTCATATTCATTAATGATGTAACGTTATTAATTTGAAAAAAAAATGAATTTTAGAATAATAAATTTATATTTAATCAATAAAACTAAAAAGAAAAAAAATTGATAATAGGATATTTGTGGCTGTCTATAGACCACAACCACAAGTTTTGGAAAGAGTTGCAAATTTAAACATAAACATTCCTGTTCTGACTTCTGTACAACCAAATGAAGTTTACATGAAACTTCCTATGCCCAAAAGAACATCCAAAATATAAAGACAAAAACACACTCATAGAAAACCAATATAAAGTTTGAAATTTTGAGAGAAATTAATAACAACCGCCACATATACTAACACATCGACACCGATAATAATTTTTTTAAAAAATTAAATAAAAAAATGAAATATAATCACAATTGTCAATGTTGGTTTCAGACATGAACACAGACACAATTACACTTTTTTATTTCTAAAGTGTCGATGCTACAGAGGTTACAAAGACATTAGCAAAAGAACAAGGAATTCTTATAAAAATAAGGATAGAAAGAAACATCTCAACTATATATAAAGCCATGATTGATGATTTTATATTGACATTTCAATATAAATAACACACTACTGTTTTATATCCTCAAAAACTATATAAAAAGCTAACATTTATTTGAGGACAACAATGTAAGAAATAGATAATTACATATATAGAAACAGATTACACATATACTATATATATCATATCTAGCATACCTTTTCTCAATTATTTCCTTCTCTAGCAACAATAAGTTCATCCATGTTATCAATACCAATATCTTCAGGTATCAATATTTCATCCTCAGTTGTGAAATTGTACTTACTACCAATAGCTCTTAAGAACTGATACACTTCAAACATGGTTGGCCTCTCCTTTGGAGTTTCTGAAACGCAGTTGCATGCAACCTTTAGAAATTGGAAAAGCTCGTTATCATCGCCTTTGTTAACAAGCTTTTCGTCAATGGCATCGTGGAGTTTGGAGTTTGTTGTAAGCTCAGCAATCCATTCTACGAGATTTCCTTTGAAAGTTTCTGGCGCTTTAGCCACACTTGCTGGTTTTTCGCCGGTTACCAACTCGAGAAGCACGGTCCCGAAGCTGAACACGTCGCCCTTAGGTGTGGCGACTAAAGTTTTTGTATACTCAGGAGCCACGTAACCGAAATCGCCGAATTCACCGTTTACGAAAGTACTCAAATGTGTATCGAGAGGGTTCATCAATCTGGCAAGGCCGAAATCGGAAATTTTGGGCTCGAATTCCGCGTCCAACAAGATGCACTTCGAGCTTATGTTTCGGTGGATGATACGAGGATTGCAGCTATGATGAAGCCATGCAAATCCTTTGGCCGCTCCGATTGCGATTTTGAGTCGCAAAGGCCAGTCGAGAGTGCACTCACCTTCAGCAGGATGTAGCTGATCATGAAGCATTCCGTTCGGCATGTCTGTATAGACCAAAAGCCTCTCTTTTTTGGCCATACAAAAACCTAAAAGAGGAACCAGATTACGATGTTTGACAATCCCAAGTGTCGCCATCTCGGACATAAATTCTTTCTCGGAGTGTTGAGATTCCTGCAATCTTTTCACCATAAATGCTGTGCCGTCTTCAAGAGTAGCTTTGTAAACGGTTCCCGTTCTTCCCGTCCCAATGATATTGGTATTACTGAAGTTGTTAGTAGCCTTCATGAGATCACTCAATTTCATTTTCGAAATCGATTTCTCAAATAGAGACACCTGATTTTCAGTTCAGTATAGTTAGTAACAGTTGCATTGCATGTATCTAAAAAATGGAAATTTTTTCCGATAAACGAGTTTCTATTGAAAGTATTTAAAACAGGTATATAACTTACCTTAATTCCTTTGGTTCCTTTAATACTTCTTGCCCATTTGTTTCCTTCAGGATCTTCTTCCTTTCTTCTATAAGAACCACGGCGCACAAAGAAGAACATTACAACACCCAATCCTAACATTGCAAGAGTCACCGCACCAACAGCGGCTCCCGCTATAACCGCAGTATTACTCTTGGAGGATTCCTTGGCCTTGCAAACACCCAATAAAGGAGGTCCACAAAGACCTTGATTATTTGCATAATTTGGGGTAACTTTACCGTCAGTGAAAGTTGGAACTTGCCCGGTCAAAGAATTGTCGGATACATCAAAAGTCTTAATGCGTGTGAGAGTGCCTAGTTGCAGAGGAATTTGACCGGTAAGTTGGTTCTGATCAAGTTTAAGGGAATTCAGATAAGTACAATTCGCAAGACTAAGAGGTATCTCTCCAGAAAACGCATTTGAAGATAGATCAAGAGACGTCACGTAGGTTAGAAGCGAAGATATATCTACGGGAATGTTTCCAGAGAGATCGTTGACCGAAAGATCTAATCCTGTTAAGCTCGAACAATTAACAATGCCGCGTGGAAACTGACCCTTGAGTCCCATATTCGATAACTTAAGATTCAAGACTCTATTCTCATCAGGATGCCAACACTCAACACCATTGAATCTACAGATAAACCCTTCGGTTTTATTGTTGAAATTCCACGAAGATGTCAAATAATTATTCGGATCTTTGATAGAATTTTTTATAGCTTTCAAACAGAAGATATCAGTTTCAGTCCCATAGCTTATACCAGAACTAATCAGCAACAAGAAACTAACAAAAACATGATAACTGAAAATCCAGCTACTCAGAATAACCATCATCTTCATCAAAATCCTAAACACAAACCTAAAAGTAGTAATCCAGAAACCTCATTCATCAGTTTCCATAGCACTAACAACAATCCTCCTAAGAACACACCCTGAAAACATAAATCAAAATAACAGAAACAAAGTTCAGAACTTCACACAAACCAAGTCAATTAGTCAACCATACAATATAGAGCAAGTCAATAAAAACAGTCCCATAAAAAAACCTTAATTTAGAACAAAACTAACACAACCATGACATAAAGGAAACTAAATCATCAAAAACATGAGAAACCCATCAATGTAAAATACACATATATGAATGAAAAAAAACATAAATTTTCGATTTTTCACATAAAGACTAAAAGACCCACCTGGGTTTTTCACAACCCAATGAAGCTTAGATGAAAATTTCGCCTACCCAGAAGATAATTTAAAGAGTGAAGACAGAAATAAATATAAAGTTTGAAACTTTGAGATAAGAAACGGGGAAGGAAGTTACCTGAAGATGATAATTGTGATAGATTTGTTGTGAAGAAAGAAACAGAGAAAAAGGAAATGTGAAATGGAAATTGGAACGGGTCAAAGAAGGATGAGAGAAGACTTGGAAAATAGAACCGCGAAGACTTGTGAAAGTGAAAGTGCTTCTTCACTTGCTGACTATAGCCTTTGGTTGAAAAAATGGGGTGTTTTGTTATTGGACAAACTAAAGAAAATTGTGACACAAAGGAAAACAAAAGAAACATTTTCTTTCAATTTTTTAAGTATTTTTTCCCTTAGATAATGTGGCAATCAATGGGAGAAATGATGTGGAGTTAATTTTATGTTTTTGTTAATAAGTGAATAAATGTATTATTGGTCTTTTATATTAACTCATGATTTATCTTATTTTAAACTTTAAAAATATTTTTATTTGTTTTTATAAATAAACTAGATGGAGTGCGCACGGATAAATATATTTGATACGATATAAAATATATTTAGATGTACTTGTAAATTTAAAATGAGTTATTTAATTGTAAAATGAACAATAGTTATATAAATTCAGTTGTATTAAATAAGTATTGTAGTAATAGTGACTCGTGAGATGAAAAATTAGTTGTTTATATGGTTATTGAGTTTTATTCAATTTGATACGGTATAAAATGTAGGGTTAAATATGTTACGGGTCCCTGTAAATATACTAAAATCTGGTTTTAGTTTCTGTAACATTTTTGTTCAAAGAATCGTCCTTATAAAGTTTTTCATCCCTATTTTTCATTCCTGTCGTCAATTCCACTTAACTAACACAGACGTGGACAATGTATTGCCATTTTTGTAAAATTAAATGGTCAACAACTAATTTCCACGTGTGTAATAAAATTACAAGTCAATATTTATATCAATCATTTTGTCCATCTATGCATATTTCCTTCCTACCCCTAATTTTTTACCCTAATTCCTCTTCGTCTTCTTCATATTTCGCTGCAGGTCGATTTGAGAAGTTTATCCAACAAATCAAAACCGTCTTTCGTCTTCTTCATCTAAGGAACATTGATGTTGTATTCCAAAACTGGTGCTTTAAAATCCATGAACAGTTTGTCGTCTTCTGTGCGATGTAGACGAGGAAGGAAATGTGGCTATGAAGCACGAATAGTTTCATACATATGCAAGACCGGTCCAAATAAAGGTAGGCTCTTCTGGAGGTGTCCTTTTTGGCAGAGTGGAGATACTTGCGATTTATTTGTATGAGATGAAGATCTGGTTGAAGACAACGGTGTTGGTGTCGAAAAGGTAGAGATGTCAACAAGCTAAAGGAACTGGAGACTGTTGAATTGCTGAGAGAGTTGTATGAAGCTTCCAAGAAGAAGAACATGAAGCTGCAAGCAAAATTGATATCAGAGGCATGGACTGGAAAAATCAAGTTTATATTTTTTTAGTTTCTCTTCTGATTGTATGAGTAGATTTGTAATTGCAGTGAATTGTTATGGTGTACTAACTAAGGAATTGTAATGATGTACTGACTAAGGTATTGTAATTGTATTAGTAAGTTCTTCAAAACTGATTTATTTTGTACATAGTTTTGCATAGTTTGCATAAAGTCACTTATAAAATTGGACATAGTTTGCACCAAATTGGCATTTATAAAGCAGTGACATTATAGGTAAGCTAATTTGAAAGTCAGCAAATTGTGCTTAAAATAACATGATAGTTTTATCATTAAAATAGTTTATCCAAACAGATCCATTACATGGACTGAGATTGTACATTAACCAAAATAACAAAGTATGCAACTTAATACATCAGCAACTTATAAGTAACTGCTCAAAGTTTGCAGCATACATAGGTTGCAACTTAATATCAACAAATTATACATAGTTTACAACTCAAAAATACAACAAAAAGTTTAAAATAGGTAGGTTCCTCATTGAGTCAAGCTTTTTTGGATGTCATTCCAGCTTTTCATACCCTTCTTGACTGGTGGCTTTGATGTATCCTCTTCAACGATTACAACTGGATCTTCAGGGCGTCTTCCAGGTCCCATGATGTTTTTAGTTTTTGAATTATTGAGTCTCTCACTCTTTCTAGTATGCACCTCAGTAGTTAGTCCATCACTCTTACAAGTATGCACCTCAACACTTGGTCCATGGGCTTAATTAAATCACAAGCATGAAAAAAGACCACGAACCAGAGTCTTGACCATTAAAAGCATAAACTTCTCCACCCTCATAGGTTAAAATTTAATCTTTTACAAAACGGCCCTTTGTGTAAAATATCACCTTAAGTAAAGCCATTCCGAAAAAATGGAGTGAAAAGGACACTAAACATTGGACCCACAAACAACATTTCAATATGGAAAACCCTACTCAGTCAATACACTACAAAGATAAATAAATACTCCAGACCAAAATTCGATAAAATGGAATCTAAACAACTGGACCTAACTCAGATTCAATGTCGAAGGACCACAAGCATCACCTTTTAACTTGTGTCTAGGACCACAAAGCTATCTTGAGAACACCGTGATTATGAATCTGCAACCAGAACAAAAATAAACAAGTCGTGACAAGTACAATGATGCTTTTGAATGGACGGAAAATGTTGGAAGTGTGAAATGAACATTCACCTTCTTTTGGAAAAAGACCTAGCAGTGGAAGGAGATGGAGATGTTTTTAGGGTTTCCTTCAATGTAAAATCCCCTTTGTGTTATAATCTGTACTCTAAGTGCAGATAAATGATGTTAATAACGTGGCATTCAATTACTCAACATAACTACTAAAAAAATGTCAACTTATTGTCCACGTCTGCGTCCGTTAAGTGGAATTGACGGCAAAGATGAAAAATAGGGACGAAAAATTTTATAGGGACGATTCTTTAAACAAAAATGTTAAGAGGGACTACAACCAGATCTTGGTATATTTAAAGGGACTAAAAACATATTTAACACTAAAATATATATAAATTCACATGTAAATAATAAATAAGTTACTTAATTGTTAAATGAACCATGATCATATAAACTCTATTAATGTTGATTAAAAATAAAATAGGTATTGGATTGACATGTCTGCACGACTATGGAGTATTATCCAATTTGATACGATATAAAATGTATTTAGTAATACATGTAAATTTGAAATGAGTTACTTAATTGTAAAATAAAAATGATCATATAAATAACCTTACAAAATAAATCTGTGAGATGGAAAAAGAAAATAAAAGTTGACATTTAGAAATAAATATTTTATCTTTCAAATAAAGGTAACTTTTGATTAAAATAAATTGATATTGTTCTGACAGTGACTCGTGAGATGAAAAGTTAGTTGTCTACACCGCTATTAAATATTGTCCAATTTTATAAAGTATAAGATCTATTTAGATACACAAGTAAATTTGAAAAGACTTATTTAATTATAAATTATAAAATGAACAATGATAGTATAAAATTAATTGTATTAAATAATCATACAAAAACAAGAAAAAAAAATAATCCGTGAGATGGAAAAATAAAAAAAATTAACATTTCAAAATAAGAATTTTGTCTCTCAAATAAAAATAAAATATTTATTAAAAATAAAAGAGGTGTGCTACTTTGACACTTTTTTCATACACCTATACCACTACACCGTATGAAACAACGAGGAAAAATGTTCTTGCACATAAACCAAAAAGATTAAACTATTAAAAAAAATAGAATTGGTAGGTATTATGTTAGTTATACGGTGTAATGTTAAAATGTGGTGTATGAATATCTTATCCCAAAATAAAATATGCATTGTGTTGATAATGACGCGTTAGTTGTATGAACAATTTAATAAAATGATTTGTTAACTTTATAACTATAAATTATTTTTTAATAACTATGAATAATTTTTTTGATAGCCATAAATTAATTATGTTTTCTGTGGCGACTAAATTTTGTCTTTTGAAAATTTTATATTTTTCTGGATTACTCTTCATTCCATTGAAATTGGGTTCAATTTTTTATTTATTTTTATAAAAATAAAAAGGGTTCATTCCATTGAAATTGGGTTCAATTTTTTTATTTATTCTTATAAAAATAAAAAGGGAAAGAAAAAGTGGAGAGAGAAAATTTTAAAATGAAAGTGTAATTTGAATAAAAAAATAAAGTAAAAGTGAGAAAATTGAAGTTACAAAAATGAATAAATGTGTTGGAGCCACGTGTCACATTTTGGTTGATTTAGATTGAGAATAATTGAGTCATTAATAGTCTTAATTTTATTAATAACACAGAAAAGAAAATTTAGGACTATATAATAGTATGTTATATTGATTAATAAATAGTCGATAAGTGTGGAAAGTCGCATGTCGCGTTTAATTCATGATATAAAATGAAGTAGTTTTTTTTCAAGTCCATGGAAATTCATTAAGGTAATGTTACGTTAGAATTGGTCAAAGTTAAATGACACTGACAACTTGATGTTTTCTCGTGTTTCATGTTTATAATGCGACTAGTTAAAATAATTATTTACACAGGGACACATTCTAAGCGAAGGATGTGTGTATGGATAGAGAAAATAGAAATACATTGAAATAAAGAGAAACAACACAAACATGGGGTGTCAAATGCTTCCAACAACAACAAGAATCATACACTACCATGCAAAAATAGTTTAGCAAGATTATGTTGTTCGTTAATCAATTCTAAGTTGTTTAGAAGTTAGTAATATATTGGTTAGGTAGTTTTTAACTAATTCATTACTATTGATTTTGTATGAGGTTACTACTAACTCTATTTGTGGTTGTTAACTAACAGCTAGTTACTAGTAAGATCATATATAAAAAATGTAAATCATATTTGTATGAGGTTACTATTTGGGGGTATTTGGGAGGGTGAGGTCGATGGTTTTGAGGACCTCTGACTCAAACACAGTAAATCGAGTCCTCCATCCTAAATCATAAATGACAAGAGTATACTTGAAGAATAACTCACCCCTAGGTCCTCAAAGCATCGTCGAATGGACTTTCTCACCCTCATCATCGCATGGCTACAACGTGAAGTTTCCTTCGTCACCATTGGTGGATATATACAAACCCTTTAGAAATGAGGCCATCATGGCTTCACTAGTATAGACGGATTGAATACCATCAACCTTGCGACTGAAACAGTTGATACTTGTAACCACCATTGATGCAAAGACAAAATGTAGAAGAAAACGATGGAAGAAGAAAAATCGTGACTCATATATTTAAAGGGTTTGATTTTTTTCCAAACCGAGTAGAGTCATTATCACATAGATAGCACAACCTATATATTCCAATAAGGATAAAGCATCAATAATCCTCATTGCGAGCATGCAAATAGATCGACAACGTATATCAATTGGTCTTTCCCAAGATAGTTTTATCATTACATGGCATTAAATGCACCACTACCCCTAAACCCTAAGTGTCACACCTATCTAAGTTGCAACTTCAATATCGGGGAACATCACACCTCAAAAAACTAGACTTGTCCCTCTGCGCCCGCAAACACACCCAAATCGCATCGCTCCTCTTGGGTTCATGCTTGAGGGAATGTAAACTAGGACGTCTTAAATTAATCACATCGCCCCCTCCTGGCTTTATGTTTGAGGGGTTGTGAACTGAAATGTCTTAACTTAATCATATTGCCCTTCCAAGCGTCGTGCTTGAGGGACTGTGGATCGAAATAACCTCGATTGGGCCTCAAATAGCCTCACCCACCTACTTTATAACTTGTAAGTAGTACGAAACAAACTTAGGCGCAAAAGGGTGTGATCCATATGGAGACCATGTGAGGTTAGATGCACACTCTATTATGGAGGTGTGTCTCACTCAACTCACTACACTATTAGACCAACCCCAGGGGACGCATGGTCGAGTTAATACATAGGCGCTTGTACTAATCTTCACAACATCTTCTAGAATCAAGTAACTGAATGAATAAATAGCCTAGTCATGCAGCTAGAGTATTCATTCATTTTTTTAACATATCAAAACTCAAAAAGCTCTCTTATGCATCTCATAACATATAAGATATCCCCTGTTGTACTTACCTAAAGTACACTGATCAACTAAAAATCCAACCACAATATGCAATGTTTATTTTCACTATTCTAGTTGAACCCATCGCTGAGTTCAAAAGCATGTCCATCAATGGCATTTATGTTGAATTGTTTGAAAAGGTGATATAGATGAATTATTTTAATTACAAAAAGAAACTTGTATACACCAAACTTGTCAAAAAAAACTTGATGGATGTCTCTACTAATGAAAACTTTATAATGTCAACTGTTCAAGAAATTGTTTTATTGATAAGATCAAAAGATTTTGCTGATTTTACCAAGGTGGAACACCATGGTAGAGTCGTTCATGAAGCCTACGAACTTACTAGAGAAGTAGACAAGATGATTGTTGTGAAATTGAAAAGGTTAACCACACCAATAACTTCTTGTTAAAAATGTACCAATAACATTAATTTCTTTGAGAACAATGATGACGAAGATAAAAAACAATAACAATCAACCAAATGACTTCAATAAACAAAATAACACACAAACAGTGCAAATAAATCCATAACAAGCAAGAGGAAGATAAAATACGAATACAAAAAGAACTAGTATACTAATTCGATCAACCTATTTGACTCTGAAAGATAGAAAAGTTCTCTTATTCACTATACCTCCAAAATCTATTACAATATATTACAAATGTGTTACAAGAAAATAGTACAAGTGAGTTACAAGAAAATAATCTCTTAAATTCTGAAGAACACTCAGAGTATTTAGAAGTGTTTTTTAATTTCTTTGGATATCCTCAAAGATTTCCAAATTTCTTCGTCTTACAAGGACCCAATGAAGAAGAACCGCAAAGACCAGAATTATTTGCATAATTTACACTAACGTTACCATGGGTGAAGTATGGAACTTGCCCAGTCAAAGAATTGTCGGATACATCAAACGTCTTAAGACGTGTGAGAGTGCCTAACTGTAGAGGAATTTGACCAGTGAGTTGGTTTTGATCAAGTTTAAGGGTGTTTAGATAAGAACAATTTGCAAGACTAGGAGGTATCTCTCCAGAAAATTCATTTGAAGATAGATCAAGAGACGTCACATAGGTTAGAAGCAAAGATATATCTACGGGAATGTTTCCAGAGAGATCATTGATCGAAAGATCTAATCCTGTTAAGCTCGAACAATTAACAATGCCGCGTGGAAACTGACCCTTGAGTCCCATATTCGATAACTTAAGATTAAAGACTCTATTTTCATCCGGATGCCAACATTCAACACCATTGAATCTACATATAAACCCTTCGGTTTTATTGTTGAAATTCCATGAAGATGTCAAATAATTATTCGGATCTTGGATGGAATTTTTTATAGTTTTCAAACAGAAGATATCAGTTTCAGTCCCATAGCTTATACCAGAACTAATCAGCAGCAAGAAACTAACAAAAACATGATAACTGAAAATCCAGCTACTTTGAAGAACCATCTTCATCAAAATCATTAACACAATCCTCCTAAGAACACACCCTGAAAAAATAAATCAAAATAACAGAAACAAAGTTTAGAACTTCACACAAATCAAGTCAATTAGCCAACATAAAAAATAGAGCAAGTCAATAAAAACAGGAACACAAAAAAAAACCTTACTTTAGAACAAAACTAATAGAACCATTATATAAGGAAACTAAAACATGAGAAACCCATTAAAGTAAAATTAAGATATATGAATGACAAAACATAAATTTTCAATTTTTCACATATATACTAAAAGACCCCCACCTGGGTTTTTCACAACCCAATGAAGCTTGGATGCAAATTTTGTCAACCCCGAAGAAAACTAAAAAAAAATATAGTTTGAAACTTTGAGATGAGAAGGGAATAAGGAAGCTACCTATGATAGTCTCTCAAGATGATATATTTGTTGTGAACAAGAAACATAAAAGGGAAATGTGAAATGAAAATTGGAACGGTTCAAAGAAGGAAAGGCCAAAAATTCCAAGATTGAGAGAAGACTTGGAAAAGAGAAGCGCGAAGACTTGTGAAAGTGAAAGTGCTTGTTCACTTGCTGACTATAGCCTTTGGTTGAGAAATTGGGGTGGGGTTTCTTGATATAGGACAAACTAAAGAAAATTGTGACACAAAGGAAAACAAAAGAAACAACATTTTCATTCAATGGGACAAATGTTGTGGAGTTAATTTTATGTTTGGTTCAAAAATGTATAAATGTATCAATAGATAGTCTAGTGGTAATTGACGCTGAATTCAGAAGGTTGAATCACGGTTCGATCTCTGTAACTACGATTGAAATTATGTATATGTATAGAGAATTGTGAACTTTTTATTTGTAGGTTATTTAGTGTCATTGGACTTTTTATTTGTAGGTTATTTAGTGTCATTGGTATCAAACTCAGGACATTTAAATGATTTCAAACACTTGTTTAATACAACTGTGTTATAGGTAGCGGGTTTTTTAGTTTACTATAACGGACAATAGATCATAGTTGTAAATTACGCGTTTCACAATGATTGTGATGGCATCCATTTATCAACTATTTTATGTTTTTCTTACTAGTGTTTATTTGATTTTATTAGATTTTTAATTTAATTTTTTTAAAGTTTAATATGAATGTGGGCGAAAATGATGATGAAGATGAAGGAGAAGCAAAAGAGAAAAAAGAGAAAACGAAGGCGTGAAAATGTAAAAAAATAAAATAAAAAATGTTGATGATTTACTTTAAGATTCAGTGATTAAATTTTTTTTTTAAAAAAATTAAGTTTATGGAATACATCTAATATTATTATTCCACCTTAAATATTTAATGTCAGAAATTAACAGAGTGGAATAATAAAATTATAAATATGAAATCTAAAATAAGGAATATTAATTATAAAATCAATATAAAACCATAAATTAAGTTAACTAAAAGACTAAACTTCTAATTAGATTTTTTTTTAATTTCTTTTTGTTGCGTTTTATTTCAATGTATGTTAACTTTTGTTGGAAGTTATTCTTTGCACACTTTGATGTTAAAATAATTTTTTTTGAGAAATTTTCTCATACAACCCCATGGATTTCTTACACACTTTGCCCTCAGCTTTTCTAGATGGATCTCCGGAAGCATCTCATATTTTAAAAAAATTTGATTTTTTCCGTAGTTGCATCTACGGAAACGTACAAAATCAAAGAAATCATATTTAAACACATTTTTTTTCAATTTAAAAATACTTTCGTAGATGCATCTATCGAAGGTGGTGATAATAGAGTATTTCGTAGATGCATCTACGGAACAGTATGAAAGCAGAGAACACAACAATGGCGTCTTCTCCACTGTTCAATCATCCAAAAACACCATTTTTTGTCTTGATCGTCTGTTTTAAACCTAAAATATTACCTACATTGTCTATAAACACTATTTGTAAACCTATACAATCAATTATACACCTAAATATCGAATTCTAATTCGATTTCACAACTACTCTAAAATAACTCGAAATATCGAAAACTTACCGTTTAAATAGATATTTCAAGTTGATGGAATGCGTTGGAAGTTGATGTTGACAATGTCGGTCGAACTCGAGCGAAAGAAATGCACTGTAGGAGATGTTTGTTTTTTGGGGTTGAGAGAGAGTTTGTGTTTGAAGAAGAGAAAACTGAAGAATGGGGAGGGGAAGGGTTTGACGTGAAGTATAACATCAAACACTTTCCATAGATGGATCCACGGAATACTTTCGTAGGTGCATCTACGGATCAAAGTAAACGTAAACAAAAAAAATGTACTTTCGGAGATCCATCTACGGAAGCACGAAGGCAAATTTGTTAATTTGGTGGTGCACCTAAATGCTATGGGGGTGGGGTGAGAAATTTTCTCTTTTAATATCTCTTTTGACTTTTTTTAAAAATAATTATATATAGTATATTTTTTAAAATATCAATATATATATATATATATATATATATATATATATATATATATATATATATATATATATATATACACACGTTAAATTCACTTTTACTCTCTTTTAAAAAATCAGAATTGATTAAAAGTGTAGAAAGCTTGCAAATTTCAATGATTTATTAAACATTAAGACAAAACCTATGGGTCAAGTTTCTTGTTGCAATTAATTATTTTTAAAAACAATAATATAATAAGAACAAGAACAACAATAAAAATATTAATAATAATAACATTTTAAATATTATTTTATTAGAAAAAACAAATACTTTTATTTCAAATATTTAGTGCTTTTATCATTAGCATATATTTTATAAATAAAAAAATATACCACTTTACTCATCTAATTTTCTATTTAACCACAACACCATTACTCTACTTCCATCACAAATCATCATAGTAACTCCAAATTTTCTCTTCTTTGTTATATCATTCTAGTTAACATGCAAGGATTCATCACTTATATTTTAATTTTTTGTTTTATTTCACCTTGTCTATGTACAAGGTTGAATGTTGAAACCACAAATGATAATTATAATGTAATGCAATATGGTGCAATTGGTGATGGCAAATCTGATGATACACAAGTATATGTTTCTATGATTTTTTTTAAATATCATCATGAGAAATTTTTCTCTTTGTTTTATTTAATTTTTACATCTTTATGAAAAGTTTATGGTTTATGAAAATTCAATAATATATTTTTATTATATGTAGGCATTTTCAAAAGCATGGAGTAGTGTCTGTGCATCAAGTGGGATGGCAACATTAGTTATACCATCTGGAAAATCATTCTTAGTGACTAAAGTAAATTTTAGTGGTCCTTGCAATGCCAAAATTCGTATTCAGGTATATAATATCTAACATTATTTCAACATCGATCTAACACCTATCGATTGCTGTAATGAAAATATCAGCTCAGTTAGTAACAGTGCAGAGACATTATACTGCATGAGTGTAAAATTATTTTATTTTCTCTCTGAACTGCAGATGGAAGGGCGAATAGTTGCACCTTCTAAAGAAAATTGGAAAGGTGGGAATAATTTGATTTCGATTGAATATTTAAACGAACTTATTGTTGACGGAAATGGCCTTGGAGAAATCAATGGGAATGGCGCTACTTGGTGGAATTGTCCAACTTGTGTTCGACCTGGGGTACGATTTTATAAAAAATACACTCTATGATCTCCACACTAGTGAGGCTCAAATTATTATTTTGAAGTGATTGTGAATATCTTGTTAATGGTGCAGGTGTTGTTTTTTCATGCATGCAATGGTCTTAATGTTCGAAACTTGAAGATCACCAATAGTCCACAAATTCATGTATATGTTATGGAGTGCAATGGTGCAACATTCACTCATGTATCTATTAACTCTCCTGCTACTAGCCCTAACACAGACGGGTTTGGCATTTCTTATGCTAGTAATATTTTGATACAAGACTCCGATATAAAATCCGGTAATTAAATTTTGTACAAGTAAATCTTAGAAATTTGTAAAAAAAATTATAGAATCAATCATTCTCCTTAAAATGATAAAATTTGTGTAAATTTAATTTGAGTTTTGTAGGTGATGATTGTATTGCCATCAACACCGGTTCCACTTTTATCAACGCTACTCGAGTTAATTGTGGACCAGGTCACGGGATAAGGTTTATAAATTTTTTTTATCTCAAATATTAATCTAAGTTTTGTATTTCGCGCGTATTTGTATTCTTCAGAAATCTCATATAAATATGAATTTCATGAATTAACCAGCGTTGGTAGCCTTGGTAGAAATAGAGCTACGGATAAAGTTTCCGATGTTCATGTACGCAATTGCACTTTCACTGAAACTATGAATGGAGCAAGAATCAAGACGGTTGAGGTGAGTATCACTAATAAGGTTAAATATATGATTATACTATAGTTCATGTAAAAATATGGATCTTAATTTTACTATTTTTTTTTCAGGGTGGATCAGGTTATGCAAAACAGATTACTTTTGAACAAATCACCCTTGTGAATGTTCAGAACCCTATAATTATAGATCAAAAATATAATCCTGGTATCCAGGTACATATATTTCACTCTACGCTATTCATATTATTATACTATACTATGTATATATATGCCGATTTTATGTATCATAATTATGTGTTGAAATTGTTAGGATACATCTGTGTCGGTGAGCTCTGTGACATATCGAGGGTTTACCGGAACTTCTGCGACCGATGTAGCCATTAAACTAGATTGTAGCTCATCTGGTTGTAATGATATTCAATTGGCGGACAACAACATTGTTTCTGCTCAACCAGGAAAGAAGACTTCTGCTTTTTGTAGTAATGCTCATGGAACTGCTACAAACACTATTCCAAATGTCCTTTGTCTAAACCAATAATGTGCTATTTGCATTCAGATGTGGAAGGAACAAAACTATTAAAAAAAGCATAGAGAAGTGTTTGGAATATATAATGTGTTTGAAAAATATACTTTCGCCTTAAAGTATAGTAATTCATTTACTTTGTATTCAAAAGACTAGAAATTTATATATGATCGATCACTCTTGTTTAGTTCTTTTTGCGTAATATTCCATAAATAAGTTGTCCAAACTCTTCTCCACAATCTTCCTGTGCATGATGTCCGGCCTACAAAGAGCACGAATACGAAGATTTACTAAGATAGCATTTTGGTGAACTAGTTTATGATAGGAAAATGAATCTAAAGTAATTACATACCCTTGGAACTTCAACAAGTTTGTGATTAGAACCTTTGCAGAAATCTTCAACTCCATCGTAGTTTAACCAGCGGTCTCTCTGGCCCCAACATATAGTTGTTCGAACATTCCAACTTTTGTCCGTAAGTATTGTTTGCATATCCTCTACATACCTCTGAAGAAAAATGAATTAAACATACATACGTGTTAGTTTACTTTCTTTAGTACGAATCGAAGTGACAAGAGTTGAATCACTGTGGATCGTAGCAGCAAAGCTACTGTGCCACTTACAATGCAACGTCAAGTATATGTTAATTACTTAGTTATCAATTTTGAATTAATAAGGCGCAAAACCTTGAGGTCTTTCTTCATGGTCCTAGTAATTGCATTCAATGCGAAACCCGACGATCCAGATATGAGATAGGGTCTTCTATAGACCATTGCATCTTCTTCTTTCATTTTGTAGGGTCCAGAGCTTGTTAGAGCTTTGTCACTGGCCCTCAATGGATCCTAATCATTCACAAGAGAATCACATTACATGGAAACTTTTTGTCAACATTTCTAGATCCAATTATAAATATATGCTTAAAGGTATACCGTCTCGTCACTATCATAAGTAAAGATTCCCTTTTTAGATTCTCTGAATAATTATGTATCGGGTCTAAATATAGACCAGATATATCAGTTATACAATGAACTTGAAAAGATAATATTTACTTATAATCGTGACCAGAATAGTTCATATTAAACTTGAATAATAGTATTTATGACTGTTTAATACCTGTGAAAATATTTCACCTAACAGAAAGTTGCTGAATATGGACAATGTCGGTGGAAGCTTGACGTGTTGAGCTGTTAACTTATTTAACAAGAAAGAGAAATTCAAGTTACCAAACTGTTAAGAAGTACTCCATTTAAGACAGATGATATTAATTTGTGTTCAATCAATGATTAACGATTTATGACGACCACTAATTATATTCATTAATCAACAACTGAATGTAACTACATACTGAAAATTTTCTGTCTAAATAACATCACTCAAAAATAAACGTACCGGTGGATTAATGAGTATTAAGTTGTTAATCTTCTCCCGGTGATTGTTGGCATACTTAACTACAACTGGTGAAAAATAGCCCTGTGAACAAACAAGAATAATGATATGTTGTTAAAGAAGAGATTATTATAACAAGTAGATCCATGATTCTTATCAACTAAGTCAAACTTACTTGAACAACAACTGATACTTTAGTAACACCAAGTTCATCAATAAGTGACTCCAACGATGCCACGTACTCTACATATTGAAGAAGAAAAAGATTTAAACATGGTTGGATATTCCCGAGTAGAGATGATTTTTCCTCTAGAATTGATACTAACTTAAAAAATAATTCAGAGCTTTTGTTTCCATGTAACCAAACACAAGCAATTACCGTCAAGGGTGTAGTCAAACCCATATTTGGGTTGAGGCTTATCGGAAAACCCAAATCCTGAAATAGAAAAGGAAAATAAAGTGTGAACTTGTCTGTTTCTGCAGTAGAACCAAAGCTTAATTATCAAGGAAACTATATCGTAACAGCAACTCAGCTTTATCACACTAAGTAGAATCAGAATCATTAGATGGATCTAACGATGCCATAATGTTCTACCGTACATCATATATCTTTATACAACTTATAAATCTCTAGATCTTTCTTATTAGTTACGCTCATAGTATTTTTAAGTTTTCCTCTGCCTCTAGCGATTAGACTCACTATCTTTTATTTGATCTACTCTCCATAGTTGCTCTGAAAGAGATTTCATTGAAAGTATTTTACAAAATCATATGCTTCCTAACATTCCCTAATTTGGTTTGTATCAATTAAAAGCTATAAAGTAAACAATGAAACAAAACATAGTTGAGTATGTCATAAGTACACATAGCTTCTAAACATAAAATAGAAGAAATTTTAGTCACATAAATCGAATAAAACCATTTTGATCTTACCTAGCCAATCAAATGTTATAGCATGATAGTCCTTTGAGAGTACCGGGAGAACTTTGCGATAAGAATATGCCTAGACATCAGCACCAAAAAACTCAAGATACTGTCATCATTTTTCGATTTCAAGGAAAACAAATTTAGAGGTGTTGATTTACAATTGACGAATAAAATTAATAAGCTTACCTGTGAAGGGAAACCATGGATTAATATGACAGCAGGATTATCAGCATTTCCGCTTTCAACACAAAACCATCTATAATGAAAAATCATATTTACAAAATATGATTCAATTAGTAACATATTGAAGTGTAGAAGCTGATTTCAACTTATGTGAAAAGCTATTAGTTCGCGAATCACTGACATATGAAGTTACATCTAGTTTACCTGAAACGATCGCCGCTAGCTTGAGAGCTATTACCCATTGTTAGCCCAAAAATAGGATCTTTAGCCTTTTCACCAGCTCCAGGAATTGAATAGGCTTTAACCTAATGATAACAAAAAAAAAAAAACATTGGATAAAATGAAGATATGTATGAAAAATGATTATGATTAATTACCATTTTCCCTTGCTTAAACCATTCATCACTTGGGTTTGGTCCATCTGAATATTTTCCTGACAGAAGATTCCAATAATAGTACATCAGAATCACAGTAAAAAGTTGTTGAAAATGAAAGAATAGTAGTAGCTAGTTGTTATTATTATTACCTCCACTGAAAGAGAAACCATCGCCAACAGAAACAGGAGCATCGAGAAGATAATCATTCTGCAGCAATGGAAAGAAAGTATAAAGAAGTAAAGATGATAAAAACAAGGGATTAACAAAAAGACACAAACTTTGTCTCCATTTGAAGTGGTTTTACAGTTGAGCTTCGGAGACTTTTTTGAAGGGAAACGCTTTGTGGAATGGAAGTAACAAGAAGAAGAAGAAGCATGAAAAGCTTGAATGATCATTGGAAGAAAGAAATGATGGTTGGTTTGGTTGGAGATTGAAGGGGGAAAGTGGGTTAACAAGAAAAACCGTTGGTATAGTTTTGATGGTAACGTGGAAAAAGAAACATGATGTTTTTTTGTCCATTTGGGAGAGGATATGGATTCTATGGTCTCAAAACTGCGTTCTGGCATTTGATAATCTTACAATAAACCATTCATTAATTTAGTAATTTACTGCATAAATTATCACATCTTTTCAATTTAGTCCTAAATTATATAAATATATATATGATAAGTAATTTTTGTTGAATGAGAGGTTGTCACTTATTGGAATCTTGAAGCCTTTCGGTAATTTCAAAAATATCAGTAAAAATGTATATAGAAGAATACTGCAATTTTTAAAAATGTCTGTAAATATATGGTTATTTGCGATTTTTTTAAATTTGATAGTTCTTTTTTTTCTCTAATGACGACAAGAGGAAGAGAGCCAAGATTGTTTTTAGATTGACCAATAGAGCAGAACAATTATAAAGTGTCTTGGGCATTTGCATCTTAGGGTGGATAGAGTAGCCCTTATTGATTTTCACCGCAAGATGATATAGCAATCTCAATAACCCTGCACTTTGCAACGTAGATAGAGATGATAGAGTTGAGAAGACAAGAGATCTTGATGACGAGGCAAATCTTGCTGTTGTTGATGATGTAGAGATTCCTAAAGGGTCCAATGATCCAACCCTGCTCACTGAATATGTCGATCATGTGCCATTTAGATTATAGCATGGAGGAATATAAATATTTTATTTTAAGTTGTTTTAATTTATTAATAATTAATTCAAAGTAACTGATTGTTTATACTTTAATTTTTATGTGACTACGCCTTATTAAAAGTGCTCAACCATGGAGCGAAGTTGAAAAAATTATCTGATATGCAAACGCCAGATGAGGTCTCAGTGATTGTAGTTGATGTTGATCTGCTTTTGTTGGTGGATTGTTCCTTCATCATGTTCAACGCTTCACTACTATCCACTTTTGTTGAGTGATGAAATAAGAAGACATCCTCATTTCATCTTCCATTTAGTAAGATGAAGATTACCCTGGATGATGTCTCCAGCCTCTTCCATCTCGCGTTACAAATAACTTTTTCATCTCTCCTATCAATAACTTGGAGAAGTTCAAGGTTAACAAGGGTACTCACTTTTGTTTCTCGTGGCTCCGAAATATATATTAGTCATTGGCGCAACACTCTATGTATGAACAGACCGTTAGACTATATATGTTGCATCTTGTAAGATGTATTATCTTAACAAATAATTATCATATGTACATCGATGTACGATGCATATCCACGTTTTATGGCTTTCAGCATCTCAACTAGGCAGGGGAGTGTGTTGCTTTTATGATATTATATATCGTCTTTAGATAGGTGAATGTCTTTGAGACGAGATAGTTTGCCGGTTATATGAATCTATTTTAGGTATGAATATTTATTTTATTTTTTTAGTTCTTATTGATCAAAGACATTTCTTACATGTAATTTTTTTCTTCTTGTCCATTGTTGGATATACGAGCATATTCAGTTCATTTGTGACACGGGTGATTATGGTCTTATCACTAGTGCATTGCCATAGGCCACCCGATTGAGGGCCTTACATTGTCATTCTAACAGTCTTCAAGAGTACATGTGGAGGATTGATGCGCTAACCATAGACAATATCATACGTACACCCTACATAGACCATATAGTGCATCAGAAGTTTGATGACATTGCATCATCCCGCCTATTCAGTCTGTAGATGATGTTGGACCTTCCCACGATGGAGGAAATTCAAATGATGTGCCACCTCCTCCACCACATCCATCTAGTATGACTAGCCACCAGCGGCTGCAGACGATAACACTTCTTTTAGAGTTGTCTCATATAGCACACATTATCTTTGATGGACCTGAGTAAATTTTATTAGTCTATTTTTTGTTGTTGCTGACATTATTTTGCTTTTGTAACGAATTATTTGTATACTATTGACATTTTATCTTAACATTTCATTAAATGAAGATTAGCATTACATTACTACTGTATGAACATAACTTAACTCGAACATTGCTTAACATAATTTAACAAGAAAATAACATGAACAAAACTTAAACACTACTAGATTATTCAGGAAGTTTGATAATATCGTTGACAGATCTCGCAACTATCACATCCATCTCGATCAGACCCTTTGTTTGACATCGGTGATATATTCTCCACATAATTTATAAATTTTCATTTGTCTTCAGCTCAAACATATCGAACCTACCTTCATTATCCATCGATGGTGAACTTTATTTGATCTTAACCACCTTTCTCTTATCACTATGGTGCAAGAGATTATTCAATTTAAATTTCAGAACAGATATAGGAGTGTCCTATGTGGGCATAAAATCAACAGGAGGTTTCAGGTCATTGAAGTACATAAATGAGAAATACTAAAATTGAGACATTGTGAGGTATTTTTGTTAACAACATATGATGTATATTTATACAAGTTTTAAATCATTATGGACCACACAAAATTTTCGTTGCAATCACATCCATACAAAATTGTCTGAAAATCTCAACCGTTGAAAACTAACACTACTAAATATTTTGAAAAAATCGGTCAAATTTGTCACGCACTAGATTTTTTGAAAATGTCGACAAAAATGTATATTAGATTTTTTATATGACCTACCAAATTTTTTTGCGTCTGGGGAATTATTTTGTGCTTAATAAAAAAAATGAGAGAAATATTTTTGGTATTACGAAAATATGGAGGTGTCAAGTATATAATTTAGGGGTGTAAGGTAAAATTCTCTTAACAAAATTAGAGTGGGCTTTGAATGAGAGGCCCATACCCATCTTGTCCATATCCTATCTATCAACAATGAAAACAAATCAAAAACAAAAATAAAGAGGTAGTTCGTTTTGTTGAGAATAAAAAATGGCGCTACAGTTTGTGAAACAGCACCACTTACGAGGTTTACAGAACGGGACAACAACCTTAACTTTCCTTTCATTGTTACGAAATCTGAAGCTCCCAGGAACAGGTTCATTCTCTCTCTCACAAATTCATCCAGAAAAACAATTTATAAATATTTATTGTTTTTTATGTTAATTTATTATGTGAGGCAAATGAATACTTGTTTTTTTCTTATGTTGTTGTGTTTTGATTGAAATTGATTTAGTGAGATGGGTCAGTGGTGAAATACCAGTTAAGTCTTCCTTTAGAAGCTATGCTACTGCAAAATCAGAAAGGATTATACCAATCAAAAAGTAAGCTTTCATTGCTCTAACTCTAACCATTAGGTATATGAATCTTCATTCTTATGTAAAATTTATATCTTGCAATGTTCATCAGAGCAAATTATTTTGAATTTGTATTGACTATTAGGCTATGTTTGGATTGATAGACTAGAACGCAGTGGAGTCGCTAGAACGGAGTGGAGTCGAATGAAACAGGATGGAATGAAGTGGAGTAGAGCAGAATAGAACAAAAATTACATTCCATTGTCTGTGTATTTTTTATAATTTGACGAACAGAATAGGAACAAATTAGTTCATTCCATTCTGCTTCATCCATTATTTGCAAATCTAAATAATGGAATCTGATTATATACCACTTCATTCTAATTCCATCACATCCCACCAATCGTTGTAGTATATATAGGGTAAAGTAGTTTGTGTTAATAATCTTTCAAAGGAATAATCATTCATATGTTACTTTCGCTAATTAGTTATTCGCCACTCCGTTTGAAATAAAATTACTAATAACACGAAACTGATTCGTCTAGGAAAAAGAGGCTGGATGAAGTATGCCTTGAAAGGTATCAGCAATATAGTCGATCCATCATCCAGTCATGGATTTTGCAAGGTAACTATTTCACTTTTTTCTTTCCAATTTAGTTTAATCTGTAGATACTAGATACTGTCCTGAGCTTGCTTGGATTATACTTGATATACTGGGAAAAGTTGACCGTTTTATATAATCGGCAACTATTGTACCACAGGAAAAGTATATGTGAATGGGAAGGTGATTAATAAAGCCGGTACTCCTGTTTCTGATAAATCTGTAGTGGAGATAATAGCTGAAGTTCCCAAATATGTATGTAGGTGAAGTCACCAATCTCTGTTCACTTGAAATAATATCTCAACAGAAACTTTAACGAAACAGAATTGTTTTTTTGGTTTTTTTATATCTACACAGAGCTGGTCATAAGCTGGAAGGTGCCATTGAACAGCTCGGTATCGATGTTGCTGGTAAAGTGGCTCTTGATTCTGGGCTGTCGACTGGAGGTTTTACTGACTGCTTACTTCAGTATGGCGCATCACATGTTTATGGGGTTGACGTAGGTTACGGACAGGTAACTTGTTTACCACTATTATTGTTTTCTTATGGCATTTTCCTAATTGCTTTGCTTTATTACACATCAGCGGTTGTTTAGTGATTATCTGTTACTGACTTACCTAGGTAGCAGAGAAAATCCGAAGAGATGAACGGGTGTCTATAATAGAGCGGACAAATTTAAGGTATCTCAAGGAACTCCCACAAAATGTTGATTTGGTCACCCTAGACCTTTCATTCATCTCTATTCTTACGGTATGCTCTCAAATCTGGTTTAACACATAGGCCTATTCTCCTGTTTGAATGCGTATGATTAGCCTTGTTGATCCACTAAATATTCTTATATTCTTTTAACAGGTCATGCCTGCTGTGGTAAATGTAATGAAGGAAGATGCTGCATTAGTGACATTGGTTAAACCGCAATTTGAAGCTCGAAGATCTCAAGTAAGGAATATCAACTCCTAACAGTTTCGATCTCTGGTGGCAGTATTTATTTATATTTATGTATTAATGTAAACAAGTTATTGATCGACATCTTTAAAAAAAATATCAATTCTAAATTTGGAATCCCGTTATCCGTGCAGGTGGGAAAGGGAGGGATAGTGAAAGATCCTCTAGTCCATCAAGAGGTAGGTGGTTTTATGCTATCTGAACAAAATGCTTATATAGAGAACTTGGCTGAGTTAAAATTGTGATTGACTTATTCTAAATTCAGGTTCTTGAAAAGATTACAAAGGGAGTCGAGAGTTTTGGTTTCTGCAGCAAAGGTTGGATCGAGTCCCCTCTCAAAGGTGCCGAAGGTAATACAGAATTTCTTGTTCACTTCAGCAGAATCCGTAACAAAGATTCTAAAAATCATGAAGAAACTAAAGAATCTAAGCTTGATGATGCATTTCTTCAATCTTCCGAGAATCATGAAGAAATTAAAGAATCTGAGCTTGAAGATTCTAAAAATCATGAAGAAACTAAAGAATCTAAGCTTGATGATGCATTTCTTCAATCTTCTGAGAATCATGAAGAAATTAAAGAATCTAAGCTTGATGATGCATTTATTCAATCTTCCGAGAAGTAGCAGCAGGTGGGAGAGTTGTATTCATGTATACTAATGAGTCATTGAATAGCAGTAATGGAATTTTGTATGAACCATTAAAACAAATGAACCATTATTAGTGAGAGAATGGGATGAGTAATATGAATGTTGGAATTTGATTGAACCATGTCATCTTGATTCAAAAGCTGGATATTTCTTTGAACTGATTCTTGCTAGTACTAGTAGTTTATTGTCTTCAAATATAATGAGACACTGAAAAAAGTAGTCCATTTTTTAACTAACAAAAACAAATTAGAAACCCAACAAATCAAAAAAATTATTATTGATTAGCATTATGACATGTTTGAATTTAATTTAAATTGTTAAACTAAAGGAGTAGTATACAATTTGTTCTTAAAAAAGCTACTTTGTGAATTTTCTAAGTATACAATATCTATACACATGTCTCAACTTTTCCACCATATTTTTTGCTACAAGTCTACAACTTTCTACCATTGACACTTGTAAACACATCCCTTCCTTCATCTCAATTCCAAAACTGCATTTTATCTAAGAATTATTTGAAACTATATCATCCAGCATTCCCAGAGGAGTTTTAAGACCAACAACTTGCCCGACAACGGAGAACCAAGAAACTAAATATTGTTCAATGAAGTTTTTATTCAAAGATGTATCACCACAAAGGAGTAGTTTCATCCAATCCCTAGTCCCACAAGGATGTAGCTTGTACCATGGCCTATTCAAATAGGGGTGTTCCTGCAACATATAAAATTGAAACCATTAATTTAATATAGAACAAGGGTTATAAACAAATTGATTATAGAGTATGCAGATCAATAGTAGTTTTTTTAATAAAAAATTTTTAAACAAGTTATTTACCTCTTGAGTTATAAATGTCCATTTGGATTCTAGAAGCAACTCTGCAGAATGACCAGGAAGGTCCTTTTCGATTTCACTGAAGGGCAAAGGTTGTCCATCTACATAATCGAACATAGTGAACATCAATTATGACATTCAAGCTCGAAACATTCTAAATCGGAACCGCAAATAGTTTGGTATGGCAGAATTTTAGCTCTCCTCCATGGACAACACTGACACAAACTCCACAAGATAGAAAAGTGAACATACCAATGTGATACGATCGGAAGTACAGAACTGGAACTCTATACGAAGGACTGTAAATAATATGAAAATCATAGTGTTTTACATCATACTCTGGACCTAGTAGAAAGGAACAAATACATTATATAAGTACTATTGGAAAGGAAGAGTAATGAAATTGCAAGAGAATCCAAATTTATGGTAAGGGATAAAAGTATATACTAATTTAAGAATACCAAATAGGCCATACAGACTAAAGTTGCATCATCAAAAGGCTCTTCTGTCAGACTCTCTTCTTTCCATGTAAGACTTCTATTGCTCTCTTCTTCCTGTAATGACAATGACAATTACAATTCAAAAACTAACATAAACTTCAATTCACGCATGTTTGGACTGACAATGAATTTGACATAATCAAGGTGTTTTACTATAATTTCGTCAAATTCATTGTGATTTCAAATATGCATGTCCATAAAAATTAGTCTTACACTAAATTGCAGACAGACCTCACTTGATTTGACAAGGCACACATTCTCAAGTGATAAGTATCCTTCCGAATGATGTTTTGGACAAGTGGTCCAGAGCCATGGAGGAAAGGAAGGATTAAACATTTTCCACTTGTTAGAAAATGTAGAAGCAGAAAGAGTAAAATCATTTAAAGAGAGAGATCCATCCCAAGGTATTTTGTTCTTAACAGATTCTTCAATGTCCATACCCCTACAAAATGGAGGCACATTTATATTGTTATGATTTAAACAATGAAGCTCAAATAGTCTAAAAATGGAAGCATAACGTTATAAAATTTAATCAAACATCAAACTAGCAAGACTTTTGAATTATGGCTGAATTGCTTTAAACAGCTCAAACTATTATTAGAAATTGAAATAGAGTTCATATTAGAACTGAAAGGGAGAGAGAATAGAAGGGAAATTCTATTATTAAATTTTCTGAATCAAATATTTGTTAATTTTCTGAATCATATAATTTGTTAGTTACCAGAGATGATAATGCTGATATATATAGACAAACATAAGTGCACTAAGTTTGTTACTTAGCATCTTTGACAGCTCAACATTCTAACTAGTTAACTACTTATATTCTAACATTATCATATTCTCCAATATCTTCCCCATAACCTAAGGAGTCTTCTATGTTGAAGTTGCTCTTGTAGAACTCTCTTGGGCCAAAAAGATTTTATGTTTTACTTTGAGATGATCTCTAAGGGTTAAAAGCCTTTAAAGAAGAGAGTGACTTAGTAAGGACGTCTGCAGTCTGCAGAGTGGTTGTGATGCTAAGGTTATCCCAGTAGAGAATAGAGAAATGGTGGAGATGTGTGCACTTTTAGCTGATGTGTTAGCTAAACTTATGTACTAGACTTAGCCACCAGAGTTTGTTTCCTAGACCACCTTACTATTTGGAGGACGGAGAGATCTAGTCCATATATATGTTCATAGCATGAAGTACATTTAAGAACCTTATTATTTAGGAGAGATCCTAAATACCCGAACCACTTAAAATCCAAAATAGACTTGATGCTTCAGTTTTATTAAAATCTCTAGAAAGTGGTGCGTCATAACTTGGCCTTTTTTGTAAGTAATTTTCAAAATTTTGATGTCTCACTTATGTGCAACTTGAGAGAAGTCATTTATGGCCTCAAATCAGCACTTATGATCTCTCACTTTGCAAACTGATTATTTTTTTAGGAATTGAAGTTTCTCATCACTCCATTGAGTTAGGCTAAGAGCCTTCCTACTCCGATGGTGTCTACTCTCAAACAAGGGAGCCTTCCTACTCCCATGGTGTCTATTCTCAAAAAAGGGAGCCTTCGTACTCCCATGGTGTTCATGGTAGCCAAAACTAGCATATGGAGCTGGACAAAGTTATCAATAAAACCTTTAGGCTATGTTTGGGAGTTTGGAGGGAATGGGAGGGGAGGGCTTTAAAAAATAAGAAGAATTGGGTGAAAAGAATAAAAGGATTTTGAGTAGGAGGGTTTTGGAGGGTTTAGTTTTATTCATAACACCAAAAACCCCATAAAATGGGGGAACTCAAAAATTGTATTGAAGTAGGGTTTTGGAGGGTTTTGAAGGGCTTATATAAGTTTTCCAAATATCTTTTAGGTTGTTATACTATTTTGAAAATTAAAAATTTTGTAATGATTATGACTCTTTTATCATTCTAAACAAAATCATTTTTTCAAAAAATGTCAAATATTTCTCTATATTTTTTTAAAAATTCATTTTCGGAAGCCTTCCCCTCCCCTCCCCTCCAAACTCCCAAACATAGCCTTATAGTCAAGCACATTCCAGCTACTCTTCAACTTCAAAGTGCTGATATTGTCAAAGCCACTGTCATATTTTTATATTCTGACTAAGCCACTTTCATAATAGTTGCGGTATTGACATAAGGGCTATTCTAGGTCATTGAGATTAATTTTCGGCAATTGGTCAACAATTAGCACTGTATGATATTACTCTATCTAATTAACAAATATATTTTCCCTTAATTTCCTTTAATTAATTTAGATATAAGTTTTGAATATCCTTGTCATCGAATAGTTATTACTCTCGAGCAATTTCCTTGGCACCTTCCATTAGTTATACAACATCTCAAAGTTCTCTCTTAAAAAATTGTTTCAAATACAAAAACATAGAGAAAAATACAGGAATGCTTTTAGATTAATTCCAATATATAAAAATCCAAGTAAACTAACGTTATACGTTTTTAGATTAATTCCAATACATAAAAATCCAAGTAAATTAACGAAATGTTTTTAGATTAATTCCAATACAGAAAAATCCAAGTAAATTAACGATATGTTTTTAGCTTAATTCCAATATATAAAAATCCAAGTAAATTAACGTTATTAAACGAATAAAACCAGTTAATGCTCCTCAAACATATAATGAAAATCAAAATTATGAACATATTACGTAAAAATGAGTAATTGAAATGTATAAAAGTATTCGTAATTGACATGTAGTGTCCAGATGTAGCTCACATAATAATAAAGAGTATTATTGGGCAACGATGAACACCTAACGAAAGAGATGCATCAGAAAAAAATGGGAAACCCCAAATTGATCCAACACAAACTCTCTCAGTTTAATTTCCCAGCCATGTAACGGTTTCTACCAATTATTATCACGGTAGAAGCCTGACTATATGCCTGGATTTCAAATTCAATTCAATAACAAAATCATCGTAAATCAATAACGTTTCATGAAAAGAAGAACAAGCATTGTAAAAAAAAAACGCAAAATTCAATCGGAAATAAGATAAAATTAAATAAAAAGCGAGAGAAGCTGAGAGAGGCGAACCCTAGTTAGAGAGATGATGAATGAAATTCTTCACTCCAATGATCCGTTTTTATAGCACGCTCCGAAATGGTGGTTCGGTTGAAGGAACGGTGGAATCGGAATTAGGGTTTACAAATATTTTTAGGGCTTCGTAATCTCTATCTTGTTGGGCCTTGGGCCTTTTATCTCCAATGTAGAAGGGAAAAATCTACTCACACCTCTATAGTTATCACCCTACCCATAATTTCACTACTTTTTATTTTGCCCTCATATGTAAATAAAAACATATTTTTTCGTTTGATTATATTTTTTCAAATAATAATTTTAAAATAAAAAACTTGGAGAGGAGTTATTGATTCGGTATACTTGATTGAAGTTTGCCGATACTTTTTAAAAAAACAATCTGCGATCGCGAATACGGCCGCGACAAAACAGTTTTTACAGATACCGATATATTATTACTGTTTTCTATATTGAAGAACAAATTATCATCAATTCATACTGCAATGACCACAATACACTTGTATCGATCGGAATCGCGAAAACCTTTACGCGTCACTTTACGTGACGCGTCCGCGACCGTTTTTTAAAACCTTTGGTGTTGACATGTTTGTTACTGAAATGAGACTCAAAATGTTGCACAATTTGCGGCGAAAACTCTGGTTTGGCTTTGGCTTGTGAATGGATAAATTATGACGCTGTCAAGGCTTCAAATGCATGGCTATGAAATATGGCTTGACATTCCATTAATGTGTTCTGAATTTTTGTATCCCAAATACTGAAGATTTGCAATACTTAGCATGAGTAGTGTATGATTTGATATATAGTAAACTAATTGGAATTAAGAAAAATGAATGCCATCTCTGACATGTAAAAGAAATAAAAAGGAGAAGAAATTAACATGCCCAAGTATGTATATTTCATTAAAACAAATAGTGAGCACACAAATCCAGCTTTTTGTGCATATAGAACATTGTCTCTCTCTCAAAAATTGTTCAAACCTTTGTCTCCATGCTTGTTCAAGCATAAACAAGCCCTCATTATTTTTGGAATTCTTGTAAATATACTTTTATTGAGCTTTTGTGATGACTGTCCCTTCACTTCCAGAGACACGTTTGTTTTAGCATCCGTTGACGCCTCCGCTTTCACATTCGGTGATGGCTGCATGTCAACTTTAGGCCATGGCTGCAACTTCACTTCCTCCAATGGATCCATTTTTAAGTTAGTTGATGTCTCAACTTCTACAAAAGTTGACTGATTATAAATTAGATAGACCGCGATCTCCTTAACAATCAATCCATGTCCAAAAACTAGAAAGATCTCCACCTCGTCTCCAGGGACTAGATTTGATGTTAAACCCTTCCAATCTTCATTGTTAAAGGACATTACTGTGTCTCGCTTGTATATCTTGATGGTGCACTTTGTGTAGTTAATGATCAAGAAGCTTGTAAGACATTCAACTCCCATGTTTTCGGATATTGATGAATAAACAACGCATAAGATTATTCCCTTCATCTGATGATCAACATTGTCAGGAACTTCAAATAGTGCTGAAGGTCCCTTACCTATGTAGGCTAAGCGAGAAGTATAATGGCCACCAGGAAGGAAAAAGTCACTCAAATCATTGGCTGCTAATCCCTGTATTATAAGCATAGGCTTTGTTAACTACAACTAACAACAATCATATAAACCAACATGGCAACAAACATACTCCACCAAGTCAAACCAAGCTCTGATACCATATCAGAATTTTAGGTTGGGTCTAACCCAACCTTACAAATCCGGTTATTGTATATTTGATTTATACAAAACCCAAATCCTAATATGTTTTCAGAACGTACACAAGTTAACAAGTTAAATAGTACTACATGCTATTAGGTCGCCGCTATCAGACTATTCATATCACATTCCAATTGTCCAGTTCTAAACGTGTGTGTTAAGAGTCTCACACTCGATGAGACAAGACCTGAACAGTAGCATTGTTGTATAAATGCTACACATGTAATTTAGATATAACATATTTATAAAATAAAGGATATAGAAGGAACCTGTGATATGCTCTTGCCAAGAGTATCATTGTCTATGTGACAACTTCCCATTCTAATCAAAAGCGATCTCAAGGAAAGATTTGAGATTTGTGATTCATTTGAAGTTTCCAATTTGGCGAAGTTTACATCATATCGATCATCAAGAATTCTTCGCAATTCTTGAGTTAGTTGAATCTTTGAGCGGCATTGTATCCAGACAGTTCTGAGTTGTGAAAGGCTCCTAACCATTGGTGATAGGAACCCAAGATTATTATTCTGTACATTGATGGAAGCTACCGACAAAGCCATGTTTCCAAATGGGGAAATGCGGGGTAATGAATTCATTGTTGGCGACATCCAAGACCAAATGAGAGAGGGAAAAACGTCACGTGATAATCCTTCAAATCCACATAGGGAAATATATGTGATGTTTTTCGATCTTACTATCGAATAGGGAACCTCTTTTACACCTGTATCTTTCGCAATCAGTGTTGTCAAGGATTCCATTTGCACTACATCTTCTTCCAAGTTGTCAATCTTTGAACAACCAGAAAAGATGAGAGTTTTCAATGATTTCAATTGATATATCTTTGAACAACATAGGCTCTGTCCTTGCCGATAAAGAAACAACATATGTCAAGAAATATATCATTTTCCGTATCATCTTTTAAACCATCAAAGCTTATTTTCAGTTTCTCTTGTACTTGGTCATTAGGAATCCTCTCTAGTTTCGACAATACACTTTGCCATTCTCTTCTTGTCCTTCCATATAAGTAAGATCCAAGGATTTCAAGAGCAAGTGGCAATCCTCCACAGTAAGCAACAACATTTCTAGAGAGTTCACTAAAGTATTTTCTTGGACTTGGTTCTCTAAAAGCATGCCAACAGAAAAGCTCAAGCGAATCATCTTCATCCATTTCCTTCATTGTACAAATATGTGCAACTTTAAGTAATTTAAGTAGGTGTACATCTCTGGTTGTAACGATTAATACACTTCCGGAACCAAACCATTTACGATTTCCACACAAGGCTTTTATTTGCTCAAATGTACTCACATCATCTAGTACAACGAGGACTGTTTTCCTCACAAGTCTTTTCTGTATCAAAGTAGTCCCCGATGTTATACTATGTATCTTCTTAACCTTTATCTTTAAGACATCTAAAAGTAGTTGTTCTTGTAAACCAATAATCCCGTCATTATCTTTTTCACAGACTTCTCTAATATTTTCAATGAAGCTTCTATCTTCAAATTTGCGATGGATTTGATTATAAATGACTTTTGCTGTGGTTGTTTTGCCCGATCCTCCCATTCCCCAAATCCCCGCCATGCAAACTTTGTTTGATTGATCATCAATAAATTCAATAACTTCTTGGATACGGGATTCTAAACCAACTGGATATTCGGTAATCAATAAGTGCGAGCTGTCTAGTTTTGCCAAAACTTCCTTAACAATTTGCTTTACTAAGTCAGCTTCATTCCTTCAATAATCATTACAAAACAGACAGAATGAGCATAAATTATGGAAAATATGAGAGGGAATACAGCTTGTGCGTTTATATAAAACTATAATTAACAACAATCTAGTTACAACATATCTAACATTCTAACTGTTCAGTTTGACTCATAGGGAATGCCAAGTTGACAGGGGACGAGGGAGCGGAGCTCCTGCCTTTGTTGTTAGTGTAGTCAAGATTGAGTGCTCAATTGTAAAATCGTAAGATCTTATTTGCTAAGGATGCCTGAGAGTGCTACGATCAGAGACAAATTGTTTTCGTCTCCGGGGTGCTCAAGAATAAGCTTTCTGAAGCAAGATTGTAAAAAAAAAAAAAAAACGTTTTCTTTTTCTTTTGCCTTGTATTACGATTTTCATGTTTTTGTGAAATTACCCTTTTCCCTTTAGTATGATCTTATGTGTCGTGCTAACAATCTGAGTTTTACAATCTTTCACAAGCCGACCGATCCTACTTAAGCTCTCATGTTTGACTACATTAACCCGACCAATTGTTATGTGTAGTCCCTAATTTCATTCATTTCCAATAATACAAGACTATTGTTGCTCTATAGTCGGGGACGTATGCACAATTGATCGAAATTCTGCCTTGATCTAATGGTTAGGAAAAAAAATAAAAAATTTGCATTGAAAAATAAGCAAAATCAAATGATTAGATTAAATTCAAGGGCTGAAAATTGGACAGCAGAGATGGCAATAGAAGAAATGCAGGAGAGGATTCATTTCCAACAAATAGAGATAGAGAAAGAGTTGAAATAATTATAAGAGAAACTATTAAAAAAGATCTCAATATGGACGATAAGAGAGAAACATTGTCTTTGATAAAATATTATGGTGTAATCTTATTTAGTAGGATAAAGCTTTGTTTTTTTTTTTTTTTTTTACTTTTTTTCAATTATTACTGGCACAAATAATTAATTTGACATTGATAAAAAAAGTTGACTAAATATAATTATTTTGGAAATTTATATAAAATATTAATTAAATTTACTAAGAAAATTTTGTCAATATAATATTTCTAAATTAAATATTGTTAGAGGTCGTCGAACAACAATTTTAATCATTACCTAATTTTCTTTTACTAGAGTAATTTAATTCATTTATCCAACTCCAAAATTTGGAATAACTTTGGTTTCGATTATAACACAAGTGTTTAAGTAACAAAATGTAAGTCGAACAACAATTTTAATCATTACCTCATAGATGGCACGGTACGCACACCCTCATAGACGGCACGGTACGCATGACAACGCTGTCGTGATAATATAGGACTAATAAATCAACCAAATTTATCCAACAGAGGCAATCAAGAAAGCTGGAGAACTAAATAAATTAAAAGACAGTCTCAGATCTAAAACAAGATAAACATACTACAAAGAAAATATTAAGATAAGTTTGTACAAAACAAGAACAGAATTCATACATTAGAGGATCAGAATACCTTCTAGTACAAAAGTTAAAACATTAACATGAAATTTTACCCTTTTTTAGTGATTCTTAAAGTCTACATTTTAAAAGTACAACATAGAACATCTTAAAAAGGTTAATACTAGATATATTAAACAAAAGGATCATAATCTCCTGCTCATAACTCAGTTAACTAGTGAAGATAAGTAGCTTGGTACTCATAGCCATTTCCAAAGTAGTTTCCATGATTATGAGAGAAGTTATAATGTGCATTGCTGAGGATAGGGGGATAATGATTGTCGGTTGGTCCAGCATACATGTAAGGTCGGTCGTACACATATTGTGGGTACCTGTCAGCAGCAACTCTAGCATAGGAAGTTTTGTCAGAAGGGATGTTGTTAGTGACACGAGGACCATATCCTACACCGTTAGCACGTGGTCTCTTTGGTTGAGGCTTTGTCGCTTCAGTTTCCCTTTTTTTGTCAGCTTTGGCCTTCTCTAGTTGGACAACTCGTTTCACGAGAGGTTCCAGAGAATACTGCTCTTCGAGTTTGTGTTCTTCAATGCACTTGATTACAGCTTTATGAGCAATCATCTCTCGTTCATTAACTTCAATCTGATACACGAAGTCAGAGGTAAGTAAAGTACCAAGGATTGTACCATTCAGATTTCAAAAATTTCATTCATGCAAATAAAGACCGACGACTCAATATATAGCAGAGTCGATGACAAACCTGTGCAGTGGGGGAAGAGTTACCCCTTTTGACAGGTGAGCAAGAATTTCTAGCATCCTGCAAATAAGATTTTAGAAGGGAAACAGGAGAAAACTGTTTTGTCAGATCGAATGCAAAAGCCAAGTTAACCGCGTCAATTTGCCTCCCACTGTTCACCAGAACCTCAATTACACCTGCATGTCAAAAACGAAAAACAAAGTATTACAACAAACAGATGCGATAATTATTTGGTTGCTTCATCGCTTCAGTCTACAACTGATACAAAAGCTAGATCTTGCATGCACCATGCAAAATGCTGATAAACCAAGGCAACAAGATAGGGTTAAGAATAAGATTGAAACGAATGATTATAAATGAAGAAATACATACCAGGCATCTTCTCCGACAACCCAAGGCACCGGCATAAATCAGCAGTTTGACGACGTCGAGATACCATTGGAATTAGCCTGGATAACTCCTCCTCGTTAAAATCAGAAGCAATACCAAAACTGGCTAGAAGTTGCAAAAAAGCATGAGCCTCCAAGGAATTCCCATTGCTAGCATCAATGTCAAGAGTATCCAATCTTGGCTTCCACTCTTCAGCAACTGCTTTTGCCCTATCCTTGATGTCTTCAGAAACCACGTTAGAATCAGAACCCAAATCGGTTAGGAAATCACTTAGACATTCCAGCAGCATGATACTGGTTCGGCGAAGACCCAACAAGTTAGCATCCTTCTTTATATCCTGATTTGACACTTCGGTAGAATAAAACCCTTCCAAAGAATCTAAAACTAGACGGGCAGCATTAGGAGCAGCTCTTAATGCAAGTGGTATTTCCTCCCTTACAGCAGCAAGGTTCTTGCGATTGTCAGATATAAATTTGTGAAGTCCAGCTGAATCTATCTCTTTGCATAGTTTTACCAACTCTGGATAAGACATCATGTCCACATGTTTCACATTTTCTAAGGTAGTTTCACACCCAGTGGACACGGCATCCAAAGGTTTCTCCTCGACACCTGGTGAGCCTTGATTCGCATTAAAGACAATACCCAAATCCTTTGATGAAACCTTCCTGTGTTTTTCTCGGGCATTTACAATGGTGAATACAGCAACATCTCTTTTCTCTTGAAGACTCTGCAGCAAGGCTTGCTCCTTGGCAAAAGCAGCCGCTTCCTGTTTCACCAACATTTCACGAGCTTTCCTTGTTTTGTTTTCAAACACTTTTTCTTGGTCTTCGAGTTCATGAAAGCGCCTCTTCAAGGATTTCTCCAGCCCGTGAAAATGTTCCTCTAATTCTTTCCATTTCACGTTAAGAGTAACAGCTCGGTAACTTTCAAGTTCAGCAAAAGCCTTTTGCAGCTGTTGTATCTTTGAAGTTGTAGAGTCCATCATTTTAGCAACCGAATCTTTGTCTTCCATAGCAAAGAAGCTGAACAAAACAATGATATAAAAATCAAAGTTCAACTTAAATAACATCAAAATTAGTACCATTGCATTAATATCCAAAACCCTATAGCTATAGCTAAACCTAACATTATGCATAAAAATAAAGGGTAAACTAAACAGGCATTTTGGTCCTGAAATGGGCGAGACAATGTCACTATAGTCCCTTAATGTATCAAATTACAAACACACGCCTAAAGGTGTCTTTAGTTTTTACTAGTTTTATCCTTGAATGTATTAAAACTATTAACAAAAAATACATTTGACGATGTGTTTATAATTTCAAACATTCATGAACTATTGTGAGTTGTGACAGCGCCCACACTCTCATAAGGCCAAATTGGTTGTTTACCGGAAAATGGTTGGTTCTTCTAAAATAGAATTGATTCTGTCACCAGAATTGATTCTCCTTGAATTGAAGCTAGAATTTGTAGCTTTTGAGCTTAAACGTGATTTTTACATTGAAATTTACTGTTCAACTCAATTTTACATAACCTTATCCAAACATAAATCATTTTACATTCAACTCACTTTAACCAGAATCAATTTTACAAAATCAATTTTTTTCACCGCAGAACCAAATATACACACCTCCTTAAAATGCTAAGCTCTTTGTACAAGCAAAGCACAAACTGAGATTTTCAAACTAATTTTCAAAATCATATATTAAAAAAGCTACCCCAAATCCTCAAGTAATCTCTCACCAATGATACAACCAAAATCAACCTCCAGAATTCATAACAAATTAAGTCCATACAAAAAGAAGCAACTACTAAATCAAGCGATGAAGAAAATAAAGCAGATCTAAGATGATAACAATAAAATGAAATGATAAAAACGAAAGAGAGTGTAACAAACGAAAGAGTTACCTGAATAGTATGAAGGAAACTAGATTGAGAATAATTGTGAACTTTCAATCCATTCTCTCTCTAACACTGAAACCCTAGGAGAGAGAAAGAGAGAAGAAGAAAGTAGAAGATGAGAGTAACGATAGAGTATAGTACTGTCTCTCTGTTTCTTCATTCTTTCTTTTCTTTTCTAAAGATAATAATAATAATGGCCCACCTTGTTACTTTTTTCCCACGCTTTTTCTAATAGTAGTTTATAATTTTTTCGCAGGCTTTTTAACTTCTACTATTATGTTTCTTTTTTTGAAAAATGCTATAATTATTGCTTCTTCTCAAAATTAAATTATAAATAAGTATATTTTTTAATATAATATTAAATAGAATGATTTACTTCATACATACAATCTTGAGTTTGAGTAATTCATGAATTGAGAGTTGGAGAGATTGGAAAATACTTGGGGGTAGAAAATAAAATTTGTTCTTAGGAGCCTTCAGGATTTGTTTTTGGGAGCTCTAAATGAGAAAGCTATTTTCTTGTAACTCATATGTAATTTGTTGTAATAATTTTTCTAATAAATATATATATTTTTAATATAATATTAAATAAAATGATTTACTTCGTACATACAACCTTGAGTTTGAGTAATTCATGTATTTAGAGTTGGAGAGATTGGAAAATATTTGGGTAGAAAATAGGCTTTATTCTTAGGAGCCTTCAGGATTTGTTCTTGGGAACTCTGAATGAGAAGGCTATTTTCTTGTGACTCATATGTAATTTGTTGTAACAATTTTTCTAATATAGTGAATTGGAGAACCGCTTTCTCCCTAGACATAGAACATTTGATCGAACTGGATAAACAATCTTGTGTTCTTGCCTTCTGCTACGACGCTGATTGGGATTGTCGCTGCTGGTCGCAGTTGCAAAATTACATTATTTTTTAATTTTGATGAATCAAAGCTTAGAAGTATTCTAGCAAGCTTTTTTAAATGTTGTTACCAACTGAGTGTTTGCTAATGGATTTGATGTTATATTTTCTTGGTTGTATTAATGTTGTGGGTGAATGGAGTTTTCTGCTAGTTTAGCCTCCTTATATGATCTAATATTTGTACATCTGAAGAATGGTGTCCTAATGTAAATTGTCTTTTCCTGTAAGCAACATTCTCTATCTGCAGATATAACTCTCTCTGCTCAGCCATCCTTATCAAATCAACAAAGTTGGAGTTTAGAGAATGTTGGACTACCATTTACTAGAACAGACATGTTAGTATGAAAAATAGGCTTGTAGAATAGATGCTCTCAGTGACATTTTTGTTTGTTTTGGTTACCAGTATGTTGTTGCATAATGGAAAATTTTGCAAATATTATTTACAACAATTTACGGAGATACATATTCGAAATCCGAAGATACATCTCCAGATAATTTTTTAAAACAAAATAGAGGCGTCTCACTTGCAAAGTCTTTGTTGGTGGAATTTTAGGTGCGTCCGGTCTCCGGACACATGAGGGGCATTTTCGAATTTTCAGGGGCGTGAATCGCACCCCTAAGGGTGTATAAAGATCAACCAACCCTCTATTTTTAAGGAAGTTTTAATGGACTGTTAGTGGACTAATGGATTGTTTTCATCCACCCATTAGTCATTCAATTCATATTCACTCAATCCATTCATTTTGCCACCTCTAATTAAATCGAGTTATTAAAAAAACACCATATATTTAATGTAAAAAAACCCCTAAAGTAAGGGTAAAGTCACAATTTGTACAAATCAATGAAATAGTTCCACTATGATCAAATGAGATTATAAGAGCAAATACAACACCTGCATAGACCTTATTTCAACTACTCGAACGATGAAAGAGTAGCATTATGTCTCACGAGAATCAATGATTAATAAATTCATATAATTTATATTGAAAAAGGATATGATTGAGTATCCATATTATCTTCTCTCCTTGTGTCTGCTTTTTTTTTTGCTTTATGCACTCTGGTTCCTAGGGGAAAGGGGCCCTAGTAATTCAGAGTTTGTGCACAGAGGTCATGGCACTGGCCAAATATTGTTCCCACTAGAAATCGAACTCGATATTCCCCGAACTCCGTCCTTAGCAGGAGCTCGTTTACCACTCGAGCCCAATTTACTTGGTTTCCTTGTGTCTGTTTTTAATCTCAATGTGTTTACATATTTCAAAGAATTTTTTTAAAAAAATTAACTATCCGGCCTTGAGGCTTGTTAATTCAAGGACTAATTCTAAGGGTGTCAAAACGGATCCGGTCTGTTGGGCAATGTTTGTTTTGCCTGCATTTTTCTCGAAGCGGATCAAGATTTTAAGCTCGCATCCTCTAACATGTCTGTCCCGCTCTGCCCTATTTTTTTGCGGGCACGAGCATTTATATAAAATTTTATATTTTTAGACCTAAAATATACAAATTTCACAGGCATTTTTCGCCTGCACTTATTTTTTGGCGGGGTTGGACAAAGTTTTAGGTCCGCACTCTGATCTATGTCCGTTCTGTCCTGCCTCGTTTTTTGATGGCTTTTGTGAGACAGGGCTAAACTGCGGCGGGAATGCTCGTTTGCCACCCCTAATTCTACCATCCACTAGTAGCTAGCAAGGGGTTGCATAAACTAACATAAAAATACTTCCAAACATAAATACTTCTAATAAATTTGATTCAAGACAGTGGATCTGCATAAACTGACACTAAAATCTTCTAAGAAATTTGATTCAAGACAGTAATAAATCACACTGAAATGAGACACGATATCTACACATTTTTCTGGTGTGTTGCTTGTTTGGTTTATGTTCTTGGTGTTGTAGGACCATAGAGTTGAATAGTGAGTACAAGAATAATAGTAAAAAAAAAATATGGTTGATGTTGTGGAGGATTTTTTTGATCTTAGGAATGATAATCGTTCAAGGAAGTAAAGTTGGCTAATGCCTTAGTGATTAAGTTAGCAATTTTAGAGACATTTGGAAGAGCTTATTTTGAAGTTATCTTATAATATAAATGCTTGTGTAATTGTTTTAAAAAAACTTGTAAAATAAATTCCAGTGAAAAAACTTATAAAATAACTATTATTTGTTGTCATAGCATTTTTGTAAGTATTTCAATAATAGTTTATTTAGATATATTGTAACTATTACCTGAGTTTGAATCCAAGTCCTCCACCTTCTTCCACTCCTATAAGTATTAAACTAGTTGAGTTATAAAACTTACCAACATTTATAGAAGTTATGTGGAGTTTTTCTTTATATAACCACAGATTCGATGACACTAAATTAAGCTCTAAATTATAATAAATCAGTTGTATTCTTAACATCATCCGTCGGAATCCAAGGATTGTGATAGATATTCAAAGCGAATGAAAATGAAAAAAAAAAAAACTGTTTTTTTTGTAAAATAAAAAACTTTTTTCTGTGAAAAAAATAAAGATAACTGTTTTATATATAAATTCAGCATAAGCCGAGGTTTGCAAGTATCCCCAGACACACTTACCCCACAAAAAAGGAGGAAAAAAAATTCATGCAGATGAAAATGGGGTACGAGAGTTCCTCAATTTAGTCAAATTGTTTAAAAGCATTGACAGTTGCAAATTAAAGAGGAAAAATATAGTACAAGTACAAACAAAGACAACAAATTAAGCTTGTACAAAACGATAACAGAGTTGATGCATTTGAGGATCAGAATATCTTTTAGCACCAAAGTTAATTTCAACATGACATTTCACATGTTTAAGGGTTTCTTGCAGATTACATTTATAAAGTACAACATACAACAGCTTAAGGGTTAAGACTTAAGACTAAATATTAAAAGGGGCCATAATTATGGTTCACCATCTCTTCTAATTAGTGGAGATATGTAGCTTGATACTGATAACCATTTCCGAAGTAATTTCCAGGATTAGGAGAGACGTTATAGGTTGCCGAACTCAGGAAAGGGGTGCAGTGATTTTCAGTTGGGCCAGGGTACATATAAGGTTGGTTATACACATATTGAGGGTACCTGTCAGCAACTCTAGCATAGGAGGTTTTCTCGGAAGGAACGTTAGTGACTCGAGGACCATATCCGACACCATTAGCGCGAGGCCTCTTTGGTTGAGGTTTTGTTACTTCAGTTTCTCGCTTCTTGTCGGCCTTGGCCCTCTCTAGTTGGATCACTTGTTTCTGGAGAGGATCCATAGGATACTGCTCATCAAGCTTATGTTCTTCAATGCACTTGATTACGGCCTTAAGAGCAAACAGCTCTCTTTCATTAACCTCAATCTGAGACAAATAGAAAGTTATTAGGAATATTCACACACACACACGTACAAACACATTTCCATAATCAAACATCAAGATGAATATTGAATATATGTTTCATTCTAATTATTCTGTAGCATAAAGATAAAGAGGGATGCAACGGAAATACCAAATATATGCTTTTCTAATGCAAAAGCATTGGATACATACTTAAGGCAATCCAAGATGATAATTGATAGAGAATGCCTTCCATCTTTGACCAGTGGCCATACAACAGACACTAGTAAACAACTTATCTTATCTTATCTAAATAATCATCAGATTCATCACCCGTCCCCACATCCACAGAAGCCACTATTCCTACCAGCATTGAGCTTCTGTAAGTACCTGGGAGGGAATCTGAGAGACAGCCAAACCACCCAGTTGAGAGAAGTACACTAAACCACATAAAAACAGCAGAAATAACTGCCTGATGGCAGTTAGATTGGGAAATAACTAGTGGTAGAACTATATAATGGCGGTTATGATTGCAAACCTTATTGTTGGCAGTATATGTGATAGTAGGGTGTGCATCATGTATGTGATGTTAAGCTCTGTTGTGTGCAGAGAATACCATCTGTAGGAGACTTTGGTCTCGGGGGCCAGTAAGTGTATTGCAGTACTGTGCATGATTTCTGTGTTCGATTCAATGATATGACCATTAAGTTATCTCTCCAGTGCACTCACATTATCTTTGAGAAACCCATAATATAAGCATAGGAACTCAACTTAAAGCAAAGAAATCCGAGTCTGATAACAAATCATAGACTTTATGATGTAAATTAATTAAACTAGGCTAGCTCGTTGAGAATGGCTTCCACTCTTCATTAACAAATACAATGTCACTTTACTTTTGTTTTACATTTCATAATGATCTGGCACTATAGGTTTCCCCTTCCTCTATATCTTATTAATGGATTATCCTACGTCTAATCTATAGGTGTCCTACACTACACTCATGTCCAAACTACCCAAGGCAAGACCCTATCAACTTATCCACAATATGTACTACCCCAAATTTCTCTCTAATGGTTTATTCTTAACCCTATATTGTCTTGTAACCATTCATCCTTCATAGCATTCATGCTAACTGAAATGGCTATCTGGTAGGCCAGCTTCTTATCGCTGAACATTCAACCCTATACAACAATACAAGTATTATCACTGTGTGTTAAAATTCACTTTCAAGTATGAGTAGGGCACCTTTTCAACACAAATTATGTCTTTAAGCATTTCTGCTTGAATTCTGTGATTTGCGTCTACTATTCCCCATCTTTTGGCATGACTGACCCAAAATACTTAAACTACACGCCTCTAATGTGGCAAGTTATCCAATTTTCATCTCTAAGGTAGAATTAGCATACCTCCTACTAAATTTACATTTCCTATACTCAATTTTACTTAATATTTAACGATGATAATATTAGACAACCGACAAATTTAATTACAAATGTACAACTAGAGATACAAGTCACAAGAACTCTACAATACTAGTTCATAGCATTTGTTCAAATCATTAAAAGAAAACAACACAAGGAATGATCACTTAATATAGTAGACACTGAAAAACTTACCTGTGCGGTGGAAGATGAGTTTACGCTCTTGACTGGAGTAGAAGTTTTCTTAGCATCGTTCAGATAAGACTTCAGCAAAGGAATAGGTGAAAATTGTTCTGTAAGATCAAATGCAAAAGCCAAGTTAACAGCATCAATTTGCCGCCCACAGTTTATTAAAACTTCAATCACACCTGCACATCAAAAGTAAAATGAATCATTTCAATTTATACTAAACCAACAAATATTTAAAGAAACCTAAGAAAACAACTTTATCATAATGTAAAACCAGAAACATATTAAAAGAAAAAGAAAAATGAATATGAGATAATTAGAAGAAAACTTAGTGCGTAAAATTAAACATTATAGAAATAAGAGAGTCAGTACATACCAGGCATCTTCTCTGACAACCCAAGGCACCGGCATAAATCAGCAGTTTGGCGACGCCGAGATACCATTGGAATTAGCCTGGATAACTCCTCCTCGTTAAAATCAGAGGCAATACCAAAACTTGCTAGAAGTTGCAAAAAAGCATGAGCCTCCAAGGAATTCCCATTGCTAGCATCAATGTCAAGGGTATCCAATCTTGGTTTCCACTCTTCAGCAACTGCCTTTGCCCTATCCTTGATATCTTCAGAAACCACATTAGAATCAGAACCCAAATCGGTTAGGAAATCACTTAGACATTCCAACAGCATGATACTGGTTCGGCGAAGACCCAACAAGTTAGCATCCTTCTTTATATCTTGATTTGACACTTCGGGAGAATAAAACCCTTCCAAAGAATCTAAAACTAGACGGGCAGCATTAGGAGCAGCTCTTAATGCAAGTGGTATTTCCTCCCTTACAGCAGCAAGGTTCTTGCGATTGTCGGATATAAATTTGTGAAGTCCAGCGGAATCTACCTCTTTGCATAGTTTTACCAACTCTGGATAAGACATCATGTCCACATTTCCATTTTCAAGAGAATGTTTCACACTTTCTAAGTTAGCTTCACCCCCAGTGGATACAGCATCCCCAGGTTTCTCCTCGACACCTGGTGAGCCTTGAGTCCCATTAAAGACAATACCCAAATCCTTTGATGAAACCTTTCTGTATTTTTCTCGGGCATTTACAATGGTGAATACAGCAACATCTCTTTTCTCTTGAAGACTCTGCAGCGAGGCTTGCTCCTTGGCAAAAGCAGCCGCTTCCTGTTTCTCCAAAATTTCACGAGCTTTCCTTGTTTTGTTTTCAAATACTTTTTCTTGGTCTTCGAGTTCACGAAAGCGCCTCTTCAAGGATTTCTCCAGCCCATGAAAATGTTCCTCTAATTCTTTCCATTTCAAGTTAAGAGTAACAGCTCGGTAACTTTCAAGTTCAGCAAAAGCCTTTTGCAGCTGTTGTATCTTTGAAGATGTAGAGTCCATCATTTTAGCAACTGAATCTTTTTCTTCCATAGCAAAGAAGCTAAACAAAACAATGATGTGAAAATCAAAGTTCAACTTAAATAACATCCAAATGAGTACCATTGCAATAATATCCAAAACCCTATAGCTAAACCTAACATTATGCTTAAAAATAAAGGGTAAACTAAACAAGCATTTTGGTTCCTAAATGTGTGAGGCAATGTCACTATTGTCCCTTAATGTATCAAAATTACAAACACAAGCCTAAAGGTGTTTTAGTTTTTACTAATTTTGTCCTTGAATGTATTATTCGCAGGTCAATTTAGTCCATCAAACTATTAACAAAAATTACATTTGATTATGCGTTTATAATTTCAAACATTCATGAACTATTGTGAGTTGTGACAGCGCCTCACACTCTCAAAAAACCAAAATGGCTGTTTACCCCAATATGGTTGACTACAGACAACTTCCTCAGCTAACATGGTAAGCTCCGAGTACCAAGACCGTCTTTGAGAAAGTGCAAGACTGGCTACCATAGTTAAATAAGGCCTCATAAAATGTTTGTCACGGTTAAACTATCTTAGACCTCTATTTGTTGTGTCATGGTTAAACTACGATTAATCTACACAACGTCTCCAAAAACTTGAGACGACTCTGCTGACTACAGTCAAAGCACAAACTCAGATTTTCAACCTAATTTTCAAAATCATATATTACAAAAACATACTCCAGATCCTCAAGTAATCTCTCACCAATGATACAACCAAAATCAACCTCCAGAATTCATAACAAATTAAGTCCATACAAAAAGAAACAAGTACTAAATCAAGCGATGAAGAAAATAAAGCAGATCTAAGCTGATAACAATAAAATGAAATGATAAAAACGAAAGAGAGTGTAACAAAGGAAGAGTTACCTGAATAGTATGAAGGAAACTAGATAGAGAATAATTGTGAATTTTCAATCCATTCTCTCTCTAAAACTGAAAACCTAGGAGAGAGAAAGAGAGAGAAAGAGAAGAAGAAGAAGAAGAAGAGAGTAACGATTGAGTATACGTATAGTACTGTCTCTCTCTTTCTTCATTCTTTCTTTTCTTTTCGGATAATAATAATAATAATGGCTACCACCTATTTACTTTTTCCCAAGCTTTTTCTAATACTTCTTCTATTTCAAAATCAATATCTCTTTAAAAATTTTGCATACAGATTAAAAGTCGTAATAATAATATACATTGCACTTTCTTTTTTAGAGGACATTGCACTTTTTTTAAATCTAAGAAATTGGAACTCGAGTAATAAAGAAACTTCTGCTAAAGACGAAGTTTGATTTATGATGGGAATTGGAATCCAATAATTTTAACATTTTTAAAAAAAGATATGTAATAGTAGAAGTTAAGAAGCGTGCGAAAAAATTATAACTAAAAAAAATCTCTAAAACACACTAATTTTAAAACGGAGGGAGTAGTAGTTTATAATTTTTTCCACGCTAAATTTATGCCTGGCATATTTCCTTATTGATAGACTTGGAGAGAGGGGTGTTCATTGGTTCGGGTAAATCCGAATCAAACCATAGTGTTTGGGTTGGACATTTTTTCAGTTCGGGCAAGAACCGAATCAAACCAATAAAATCTAATGACAATTAGTTCGGGCATCGAATTTTCAATTTTCTACCCGCAAGCCTAACTCAAACCAACCATAATTAATTATCATGAAAATTACTATCAAGCATTCAAGTTCGATATGAAAAAAAAGTAAAAGTCGTGTTGTGAAAAACGATGTCAAGAACAAAATATAATAGGAATTAGGGAAGATAAGAAGAACACAAGAATTGGTTATAACTGCTATTCTTTTACTTTCTCTTAAAACAAGATTACAAGTTTACAAGAATAACAAATAACCTCTCTCACCCTAAATTAGGATTTGCAGCTTAGCAATAATGAGAGACTAGTATGCTATTTATAATAAAACCTAACATACTAACTAATGGGCTTTTTCCACAAAGCCCATTACACAAGTCAACTTAATAAACAAGCTAACTTAACAAATTAGGGTTTAAACACTAAAACCTAATTTAACATGCTAACAACCCTAGCATCTTCGACACAAGCATGTGAACAACCTTCGACTTCATGCTTAATCCTGTCGAACCAAGAAGCTACCCTTCGACCATACTAGAGTTCGATCCAATATCCCACAAATCTCCACCTTGGACCTAACTCTACAACATCAAGGGAACAAACTAGCTTTCTTCATGCAGCTTTATCAACTGCATACAATGGAAAAACTTGCAACTCGGCAATGTCTTGGTGATCATATCAGCATCATTGTCTTCAGTCGAAACCTTCAACACTTGGACTTATCCACGCTCGATTACTCCTCTGACGAAATGCAGCCTCACATCAATGTGCTTAGTTCGCTCATGATAGGCTGAATTCTTCGACAGGTGTATTGCACTTTGACTATCACATTTAACAGTGATACCTCGACCTTGAAGTTTCAGCTCCTTCGCAAAACCTTCAAGCCACAATGCTTCTTTCACAGCTTCAGTTAGGGCAATATATTCCGCTTCAGTGGTTGATAGAGCAACAACCTTCTGAAGTGTTGCTTTCCAACTAATTGCAGTGCCAAACATAGTGAAAACATATCCAGAAATAGATTTTCTAGAATCCATACAACCTGCATAGTCAGAGTCGACATATCCTTCAAATGCTGCTTTACTATCTTCACCCAAGGCTCCACCATAAATTAGGACTCTGTTCAGAGACCCATTTATGTACCTTAAAATCCACTTCAATGCTTGCCAGTGAGCCTTTCCAGGGTTCGCCATGTACCTGCTTACAAGACTTACTGCATATGCTATGTCAGGTCTAGTACAGACCATATCATACATCAAAGAACCAACTATATTAGCATATGGGATGCTATTCATATAGGCTCTTTCGACATTAGTACTGGGACACTGATCAATACTCAGCTTGAATTGAGAGTTTGTTGGAGTCACAACTGGCTTCGAATTCGACATACCAAACTTTTCGAGAATCTTCCGTAGATATGCCTCTTGAGATAAGCATAACTTCGACTTCTTTCTATCTCTTCGAATGTCAATTCCAAAAATCCTGGAAGCAGCTCCCAGATCCTTCATATCGAACTCCTTATTGAGTTCAGCCTTCACTCTCGTCACATCTTCAACATTGTTGCTTGCTATGAGAATCTCATCCACATAAAGCAACAAAATAACAAATGAATTACCAGGCCGAAATCTAAAGTAAACACAGTGGTCAAACTGACTTCTAATGAAACTTATGCGTGCCATGAACTTGTCGAATCTCCTATTCCACTGTCGAGGAGATTGTTTCAGCCCATACAAAGATCTCTTTAACCTGCACACATAATCTTCCTTCCCCTTTTCGACATACCCTTCAGGTTGCCTCATCAGGATCGTTTCATCTAGATCACCATACAAGAACGAGTCTTCACATCCATCTGTTCCAGTTCAAGATTGAACTGTGCCACCATGGCAAGCAACATTCGAATGGACCTATGCTTCACAACAGGAGAAAACACATCATTGAAGTCGACACCTTCTTTCTGAGTGAAACCCCTTGCAACTAACCTTGCCTTGTATCTTTTCGACGTCACTCCTTCAATTCCTTCCTTAACTTTGAAAATCCATTTACAGCTGACTTACCTTGCCCAAGCAGGTTTCTTGATCAGTTCCCAATTATGATTATCATGAAGTGATTTCATCTCATCATCCATGGCCTTCAGCCATTTAGTCTTATTACGACTCCTCATAACTTCCTTGTAGTATCTGAGTTCTTCGTCTAGAACCTCACTTGCAGAGATTAAGACATAAGCTATAAGATCTGCATATCCAAGTCTCTGAGGTGGCTTGATGGCTCTTCTCGACCTATCTCTTGACAATAGGTAGTCATCGATAGTTTCCTCAATTTCCTCAGCATCTTCTGCTTCTTCTTCGACTTCATCAGGGATATGCAATTTAGCGTCAACATGCTCCACCTCAACAGGAATCTCTACCTATTCCAGCTCTTCGTCAGATGTTTCTGCATTTTGACCAACATCAGTTTTCTTAAAAGCCATTTCAGCTTCATTGAAAACTACATCTCGACTAGTGATACACCTCCTGTGACCTAGCTCTAGGCATCATAGCCTATAAGCTTTGACTCCTTCAGGGTATCCCATGAACATGCATTTCAGAGCTCTAGGTTCGACCTTGTCTTGCTTAATGTGAGCATAGGCTACGCAGCCAAATTCTCTCAGTTTGTCGAGATCTGGTGGATGTCCCGACTAAACTTCTTCAGATGTCTTCATATCTAACGCTGTCGAAGGACATCTGTTTATCAGATATGTCGCTGTCGAAACAGCCTCAGCCCAGAACACCTTCTTTAACCCCGCACTAGTCAACATGCATTTGAATCTCTCCAAAATAGTTCGATTAAACCTTTGAGCCAAACCATTTTGGTGTGGAGTACCTGCAGTAGTTCTGTGCCTTGCAATACCAGAGGCAGCACAAAAACTGTCGAATGCCTCATTGCAAAATTCAAGGCCATTGTCGGTTCTCAACCTCTTGACCTTTCTGCCAGTCTGATTTTCAACCAGAGTCTTCCAACTTTTGAAATTCTCAAAAGTTTCATCCTTAGTCTTCTGGATGAATACCCATAATTTTCTAGAATAGTCATCAACTATGGATAGAAAATACCTTGCTCCTGAATGTGATGGACACCTTGCAGGCCCCCAAAGATCAGCATGGATGTAATCAAGGGATCCATGTGTTCTTTGTTTGCCTTTGTTGAACTTCACTCTGCAAGATTTTCCAAGTACACAGGGTTCACAAAACTTTAGCTTTTCGACTTTGTCTCCACCAACCAGATTTTGTTTCCCTAATTCGACCAGACCCCTTTCACTGACATGGCCCAATCTCATGTGCCAGATTTCTGTCTTCGACAAAGGTTTCCTGGATGCAACATTTGTCGAACCACTTACAACTTCAGCCTCAAGGGTATACAAGCCTTGTTTCTTCACGCCTCTCAAGACTTCCTTCGAATCCTTCATGACTCTTAGGATACTTTTCTCTCCTTGGAAAACATATCCATTCTTGTCGAATTCACCAAGAGAAAGTAGATTTCTCTTCAAATCAGGAACATACCTGACTTCAGTCAACAACCTTATTGACTCATCATGGAGCTTGAACCTCACAAATCTAACACCTGCAATCTTGCAAGTCTTGTTGTTTCCCAGCAATACTGATCCACCATCTTGATCACATAATTCCTTGAACAAGTCTTTGTTTGGAGTCATGTGCCAAGTGCAACCTGAATCCATAATCCACTCTCTTCTCGAGTCACTGCTTGAAACCACAAGAACATCAGATGATTCGAAATCATCTTGAACAATGGTTGCATTGCCATTATCCTTACCTCCATGATCTTTCAGGCGTTCAGGGCACACCTTTCTTGTGTGACCCTCCTTCTTACAATGATAGCATCGAATGCCAGATGCTTCGCCACTGTAAGACTTCGACTGGATTTTGCCCTTCTTTTTGTCAAACTTACCATCCTTTCGTAAGAGTTTTCCTTTAACGGCCAAACCTTCGCCAACAGTCGAAGATTTATGCTCCTTTCGTTCGTTCAGGTCCTTTGAATATAGGGTTGATTGAACTTCTTCAAAGGTCAGGGAATCCCTTCCATATAAGAGAGTTTCTTTGAAGTGAGCATGTGATCGAGGCAAAGCGTACAATAGTAACAACGCCTGATCTTCATCATCGATCTTTACATCAATATTTTCAAGATCAAGAATCAGCTTGTTGAACATATCCAACTGCTCAACCAACACTTTGTCTTCAACCATCTTGAATGAATATAAAGCCTGCTTCAGGTAGAGTCGATTTACCAGCGATTTGGTCATATACAAACTTTCAAGTTTCGCCTATAACCCTGATGCTGTCGTTTCCTTTAATACCTGTCTGAGAACCTTATCACCAAGGCTCAACAAAATTGCGCTGTGTGCCTTCTCGATCATAGTCGTCTTCTCCGTTGCCGTTAATGCAACATTCATGGCTGCCTCTCCATTCAACGCTTCCAAACAACCCTGCTGAACCAGTAGGGCTTTCATCTTCAAGCGCCACATACCGAAATCATTCACTCCGGTGAACTTTTCAATCTCATACTTTGTTGACGGCATCTTCTCCACGCTCACCGCACCAATTTGTTGTGAAAAACAATGTCAAGAACAAAATATAATAAAAATTAGGGAAGATAAGAAGAACACAAGAATTGATTATAACTGCTATTCTTTTACTTTCTCTTAAAACAAGATTACAATTTTACAAGAATAACAAATAACCTCTCTCACCCTAAATTAGGATATGCAGCTTAGCAATGATGAGAGACTAGTATGCTATTTATAATAAAACCTAACATACTAACTAATGGGCTTTTTCCACAAAACCCATTACACAAGCCAACTTAATAAACAAGCTAACTTAACAAATTGGGGTTTAAACACTAAAACCTAATTTAACATGCTAACAACCCTAGCATCTTCGACACAAGCATGTGAACAACCTTCGACTTCATGCTTAATCCTGTCGAACCAAGAAGCTACCCTTCGACCATACTAGAGTTCGATCCAATATCCCATAAGTCGTATATGGACAAGTTATGCTATTTTAATTTGTTATTAAAAAATTGTTAGTGTAATGTGGTAACTGAACATAAAGCTATTAAACACATTCATTATCATACTAACTCAAGTGACCAGTTATAGATTCAAAAGTCATTATGTTAGATATTTTTGAATCTATTAGGAAAAATCGCTAGTGTAATATTTAAAATTGAATACTATTAATACTATATTTTTTATATTATTATGAAAAATTAATTTATGAAAATAAGTTATTTTTTTCAATTTTTTATCTACCTGATCATTTCAACTCAAACCAACCCGTTGTTTCTCAGTTCGGTTTGAATTTTATCGCAAAAATTTGTAAATTCAATCAAAACCAATCCATTTAATTTTAATCGGTTCGGGTATCAAATTCTCTTAAAATCGAACCAAACCGGGCCGCGAACACCCCTACTTAGAGAAGTGGATCAAAAACTTTATCTGGGCTGGTGACATAAATTAAAGGAAGTTGGTGATCGTGGCCTGGAAAAATATTTGCTAACCTCTATCTCAAGAAAGGCTTGGAATAAGGTCTCTCATCAACCTCAATGAAGTAACTGACCTTAAAATAGGTTGGGATATGATCAGGTCTATTGAGCCTTGGGCCATGATTATTAAAATTAGAGCTATGAGAAATCTCATACCTATAAAGGATTATATATTATCTTCTATTTGGAATAGCCTTAAATTTGATATCTCAATCATTCACATAAATGGTTACTTCATTCTCGGTAATGGTACATAAATCAATCTATAGTCTGACTGTTGGTGTGGTGTCCAACCTTTAGACCAACTACTTAATGCCTTAGATCATTGGACTAGCAAACTTAATATTTATGTTAGTGATCTTCTAGTGAACAACAATTGGGCCATCCCACTTGAGCTTGACTTGTAGTTTTTCAACCTAAGGAATCTTGTAGAGAAAGTTACCATTCCATATTGTTTAAAAGAAAGACCCTTTGTGCTAGAAACACACAAAATCTAGTGAGCTATCTTTACTTGAGGCTTATAATTTCAAACCTAAAAACTCGTCTCCTAATCAATGTCTTTGGACTAAGTTCATTTGGCACAAAGACATCCATCCCTCTAAATCTATGGTAGCTTGAAGATTGATGCATAATAAGTTACCAACTAATGAGAACCTTTCATTGAGAGACTACCTTATTCCTTCAATTTGTAATCTCTACTTGCAAAACCATGAAAATCTCTTTCCACTTATTCTTTGCACTACTACAAATATTACAATTTATGACAATGTTTTCATCTCACGTAACAAAATACCAAGGTATAGTGATTTAACGTGCCATGTTTTTTTCTTTTAGAAATGTATAAACTATTCCCTCGATTTTGCTAGAAAACCAAGGTGTAAACTAATTCAGGTTATGCCAACAACTTCAGTTTATGATTCAAATTAGTTTACCCATCAGTTTTGATTGAAAAACGAGGGTAAACTAATTCAAGGTACATGCTTCGAATCACTACAAATGGAGTTTATGTTTTTAATAAAAAAAAAGCCACTTTTCACCTCCATTTTGTTTACTAGCCGATGTGATATATATATATATATATATATATATATATATATATATATATATATATATATATATATATAGCTTAACTTTTAGCATTCAATTTCGCTTACATAAAAAATGTATACTAAAAAAAATCCACAGAATCATAATGAAGAGCTTTAGACTACAAAATTCCAAAACAAATATCATTCTCTAACTCCTGAAAAAGCAAGAAAATACAAAGATGATATGTGTTTAAGGTGCATGTCCGCTTCTTCTTCTTTTGTTTTTTCTTCATTTCTTCTTCACATATCTTGTATGTCTAACTATTCATATTACATTAACGTTATTGTAGTTGTTGTTGTTTGTTGTTGAGACCCAAAACCTTATAGGTTTAATCAAGTTATTGTTGTTTAAACTGAGAGACATGTTATATATTGTTGTTTTTGTTAAAATAAATACATTATAGGTTTTTTAAGATTGATGTTATGAGTTTATTGTTGATGTTGCTGTATTTCTGTTGAGAAATTGTTCTTTCTTGAGTTGTTGTTTAATGTTAGTTGTTGTTTAGATTGATATATTGTTAACACTGTTGTTATTTATGATTGTTTTTGAGTTGTTGATGTTGCCGTATTTCCGTTGAGAAATTGTTCTTTCTTGAGTTGTCATTTAATGTTAGTTGTTGTTTAGATTGATATACTGTTAATGGTGTTGTTATTTATTATTGTTTTTGAGTTGTTGATGCTATTGTTATTGTGTCTAATTGTTATACTTAGCAAAGTTCTAAAATCTACATGTTTAGGGTTTATTTGTTGTTATTGAGGTCGAGACTAAGATTATATTTTTTGTGATTCTTTGTGCAACTCTCATCTTGTTCTTCTGAACATGTCATTAGGACATTATTGTGACAGAAAATACAATTAAGATTATTATTATTATATCTAATGTTGATTATTTGTTTCACTAACCCCTCTTTGAATATATAATCTATAAAATTATTTTTGAAAATAATAATATGAAAAGTTATCTTGTATTTGAAAAACATCTTACACTAATAAATATTTTTCAAGCATTCTGCAACTCGTCATTCATCCCACGTTCTTTAATGGTTAAAATTTTCCCAATACTTATAGTTTTAGTTCAACTTTCTTCCACACTTGTTGAAAGAACAAGTATGGAAGAAAGTTGAACGAAAACTAGAAGCATTGGAGATATTTTAACCATTGAAGAACAAGAGATGAATGACGAGTTGCATAATGCTCGAAAATATTTATTAGTGTAATTTGTTCTTTAAATATAATTGTTCATATAATTATTTTGTTAACCAATTTAGAAAGTTATATGTTAAACTAGGGTTAAATTATACAAGGAGTCCATATTAGATATAATAAACTCAAGCTTGTTTTACCTTGCAGTTAGATTTCAAAGCAAGGGGATATGTTTTTTTCTATTTAAAAATTACAAATAGGACTCCCTAGGGATCAAACCTAGGACCATTTCAACTATCCCCTAAGTTTTGCAGAAACCGAGGGGTAAAGTGACAAGTTTTTATGTCACTCTTCCTTACCTCGCCTATGTAACCGACGTACAATCCACTTTTACCCTGAGGTAAGATGTTTTCTTGTTGTAGTGTTGATTGCCACTTTGCCTATAACATCTAGAGATGCTTATCTGGTTTACTTGGCATACCTTTTTTTCAACTCGGTGGAGGAAATCTAGTTGATATGTGAGAAACATTGGTCTCCTCAAACCAAAGTGATCATCCATGCATGCATTATCAACATTACCAACACCATATGGAAGGCTAGGAATAATACTAGGTTTCAAAGCAAATCCATCAACTAGAAATGTGATATTACCCAGGTTTCGAATAGTGTTGCTTTGACTTGCAATCCCATCAAGTTAACTTATAGAGGATCCATGTCTGATTTCTTTTTGTTGAATAAAATCAATATGGATATTCACCCCCTAAAGCCCATTTGATTTCTGAGCTCATTTGGTGTATCCTCTTCTACTTCTAGAGGTATGTTTAGTAACCATCTATTTCTTTTGTGACGGTTGAAATCAATGGTGTGCTGAAAGCAATTGAGATAGCAACAATGAACAATTGGAAGAACCTATGAATTGAATCAGATTCTACTATGACTAACCTTAATTTCAAGAAGAAATCCTTCGTGCTTGGTCATTAAGAAACAAGTGGGAAAATTCTCATACACGTCTTCAAAGTATGAACTTTTCACAACTCAATTTACATTTCCCTAAATTTTTTAGAATTTTAGGGAGAACAATAATTTTTTGTTGGAGACAATACATTTTTAAATTAACAATATTTTTTTGTTACAGACAACACACTTTCCATCTCATGGATCACTATCAGTAAAATAGTTATTTTATTTAATTATTTTGTTTGGTGTTTTATTAATTATTTACTTATTTAATTATTATGTGGTATACAAATTATTTAATTATTTGATTATGTGTATATTTGTGCTATTTGAGTTAGTTGTGTTATTAGGGAGATATAATTAGTTGGGCCTAAATGGTAGAAATAGAATATTATGTGGATTTGTGGGTTAAGCCCAATATGAGAGAACACTAATTGATAGGATTTTAGAGTAGTGAGAGATTATACTATCACTGTGAGAAAGAAGAGAAAAGAGAGCTCAAGAGAAAGAGAAGGGATTGGGGGAATCTAGAAGAAGAAGGACATTAATCTAAGGTAAGGGGGATAATCTTCATTATCTTGAATATATATGTATCCAATGGGTAGTAGCATGATAGGATATTCATCCCTCTATTTCATAGATTTTACATGTTAGGGTTTATATTGAATCCATGGGATTTTGTGAATTAATCATGTTTAAGGATGTTTATATGTTAACTCATGGTTAGAAACATGATTAGTAACCTTATATGTGTGTTAAATTGCTGTTTGAATGAGTTTTGGTTGGTTGAAATTGCGTTTGGGTTGGTATTGGAGGTGCTGAAAACGCACAAATTTTTCTGTTTCCGGTGGGCTCCGCTAGACGAAGGATTTGTGCCGCCGGGCGAGATAGCCGGTGAGAGGGGTAAAAATATGGCCAAGTTTCTGCCTTGGAGCGCATGGCGAGCCATTCGTTCCGCCGGGTAAAACTGCCATGTTTTGCCAATTTGCTAAAGTGCATAACTTTTGATCCGTAACTCCGTTTTATGTGCCGTTCGAAGCATTAGGAAGCTAATGTGATTATCTATTTGATAAGATTGAAATAGTTAACACTTGATGAATTAATTATGATGTTGTTGTGTGAATAACATATGATTATCTTTATGTGCATTATGATTTAGTGAATTGTGCATAACATTTGTGGATATGTTATGTGATATGATATTCATGGTTTATGTGAATGAATATATGCTCGTTGAATGCACTTTGTTGTGAATGATTACTTGATGCATGTTGTACAATGTTTTGGTGGATGATTCAAATTGTGCGAATTATTGAGATATGCTTGGATGATTAAGGTTGTGTGATAATCTTAATTTTATATGTTGTGAACATTGTTGTACATGCATTCATGGGGAGATTGAACTCCGGTTGGATTTGATTCTTGTGTAGAAACATGAGCGACTTTGTTCCTTTTGTGTATTCGGAATCGGTGAATTATATGTTTATATTTTGAGGGCTTTGATCTTGTTTGGATCTTAAGCGTGACTCTGGTTTTTAATCGGGAGCGGTGAGCTTGATACTCACGCGGTACCACATGCATGAGTCACATTAATTTGCATTTTGAGTCACATTGTTAATATATGAATGTTTGAATTGATGTACTTACTTGTGTGATAATTGTATTTATGATATGTGCAATACTTATGAAACTTGTTAAAATTATGAAGTGTGATGAATGATTATGCTATGATATGCTATATTCATTGTACATATATGATGTATTCTTTATGATGTGAATTCCCACCATTTTGTTTGAATGATGTTCATTGTGGCATCGTGTAGGTTTCGACGAGTAGCGTGCTTGCACAAAGATTTAGCCGAGGAGCCTTTCGGTTTTATCGTTTTGATTAGGTTATGAGTCAAATGCTATGATCATGTAACACTGGGGATTTTGAACTCATTTTTTTAATGTTTGGATATTGTCATCTTTATGGTATTTGACATGATATTTTGGATACTTGAAGTTGAAGGCTATGTTGCGTAGTTGTTGAATTCATATGACATGTATATATATGAGTTGATTATGCTGTATGTTTTGGTAGATGGATATAGTATGAGATATATTTAATGAAATAACTTTATATTCATAATTCCGTGTGCGTTATGCATAATGTATGAAAGCATGAAGTTTCGAATAGTGTTATAAGGTGATCAGTGCATGTTTGTATGATTTGTTTTGAGTTTTCATTACTATGAAAACACCATGTGACGCCCTTTTGTTTATGCATACTCTGTAAATATATTGAAATCAACATTATTCTTCAACATTGGTCTTTACATATTATTTCTTCAATTATGAGACGAGTATATTGAAATCAAATAACAAGTAATTTGAAATGTTAAAAATATTCTTTCTTTGCTTACTTGTTAGCAAGCTAATTATTAGAAATTGATTATTTTTTAAAATTAATATCACTCTATATTATTTTAATTTTGACGTTATTATAAAATGCTCCATCTCACGGATCACTATCAATGCAATACTATTTTATTTTAATAAAAATTATCTTTATTATTTTCAAATGTCAAAATTTCCTTTTTTCTCCATCTCACAAGTTTTTTTTATGATTATTTAATAAAATTAAATTTTTATATATTATTGATTTTACAATTAGTAATTAATTACAAATTTACACGTGCATCTAAATATATTTTATATTATATCAAGTAAATTTGCTCATACAGACGCACTAGTATTTTACTGTGATTTAAGAAGATTACAAACTTATTTAACCCTTATATTTAATAATACAATTTTAATACAAATAAAGATAATTTTACACAAGTGATGTCTATGACAAATAAAAAATATTAACTCAACAACAATAAAATCTTATCCCACTTAAATGGATTAATTTTTGGCATAATATTCTATCAAATATCAAATATCCAATATCATATTTCTTTTAAAATCACTAATCTCGATATCCTTTTTATATATTTTTATCATTTTAAAATTATGAATTTTTATATAATAAATTTTCTTCTGAATTTTATAAAATTCTATATAATAAATTTTAGCGCGAAAGATACATTTAGAGTTGACGACAAGTGAAATCACCGTCGCGAATTTTTTATCCGCGTTTGAAGCGTATGAGGTAGCGACGGTAGGTTTACTGTCGTGCCCTTTGATAACTGTTTTGTAATTGTGGGCGACGGTAGGTTCACCGCCGTGAAGTTTGATAATTTTTAAACAAGTGGGTGCGACGGTTGATTCACCGTCGTGACCTTTAATGAGTTTCTCATGTTGCAGGGCGTGTGTAATTTGGTTTGGTGGGCGACGGTTAATGTACCGTTGTAACATATAATTTAGGGTGGTTTTTAAACCGTCGTGAATTGATTTCTAGGACGGTAGTTGTATAACTGTCGTTATATTTAATAATTTTCTAAAAAATGTAAGGACGGTAGGGGTATACCGTCGTGAGACGCGTCTCTATATTAGAGTTACGACAATTATCAAGTAACTGTCACAATTTTTATGTCGTTAAACCTTAATTTTCTTGTAGTGTCTCTCTTACATCATACTACTAATACAAGGGGTCATACTAATAGAAGGGGTAGAAAACTATGGTAATTTAAAGATACTTTTTCTTTTTCAGCAATAGATAAATGTCCTCCAATATTTTTTAATTATATATCTTTAAATAAATATTTAACTTAAAAAAAGTCAAAAACAAATATAAAAAACAAGGACAAATCAAAAGATTATCTATTTTCCTTACGATAGTAATTTAAATAATTATAAAAATAATTAAAATTTCAAACATTCAATATTTTTTTATCTATTATTAAGTTTTTTTTAATAATTAATAGAAAAATTGAATGATGCACTGACAGTGTAAATTATTTTTACATTGTCAACCAATGACAACTATGTATTCTGTCAACTCAATTTATAAATTTTAAAATACTCGTATGATTTAATGTTTTAAAATATTCTGCTTGAATGTTTTTGTAATACTTCTTTATATTTACAATACACTTCCATTAAACTCTAATTAAAAATAATTTTTTTCCATTAAACTCTAATTAAAAATAATTTTTTCTTTTATTTTTTTTATAGCCTCTTATATTCTTAATAAAATATATTCCCTGCATTTTCTATTTAACCCCCACACCACTACTCTATTTTCATCACAAATCATCATAGTAACTCATAATCTTGCTAGATTTGTTTTCCACTTCAATCAATATGCAAAGATTCATTACTTGTATTTTGATTCTTTGTTTTATTTCACCTAGTTTAAGTACACGGTCAAATGTTGGAACCACAAATGATATTTATAATGTGATGGACTATGGTGCAGTTGGTGATGGCAAAACTGATGATACAAAAGTATATATTCCTTCATTTTTAAATAATTTATATATTTATTTATTTCATATCATTTTATGATTAATTGTGTGACCCTTAACAATGCATATATTTTAATTATATGTTGAATTGTAGGCATTTGCAAGTGCATGGAGTAAAACGTGTAATGGAGGAGGCATGTCAACATTAGTTATACCATCAGGAAAATCATTCTTGGTGACAACAGTAAATTTTATTGGTCCTTGCAAAGCCAAAATTCTAATTCAGGTATATATTATCTAACATTCAACCTTGATCTAACACTTATGAACAATGTTTGTGTATGTGCTTCTTTAAAGAAAAATAATGATCATTATCAAAATAAAATATCTTTTCTCATTTGATGTTCTTTTTGGTTGAAATTGTAAATATAAATATTTATCAATGGTTCAAAGACTCTTGTGTTTTATTATTTTAGTTTATAATTTTCTTCAAAATCATTATTAAAAATTGTTGAATATTTTTTCTCCTAATTTTCTGTAAATTCTTTAAAAAAATCAACAAAAATAAGTAAAAGTATACAAATAATTTTTATATGACAACTTTGAAACAAATGGTTGATATATAATAATTTGACTCATTTTATATTCTTATAAATAATTTTTATTGAACTGAATAATTATGCACAAATAGTATAAAAAAAAGTTAGTCAAATAAATAATTATATTTTAAATTGAGTAAGAGTTTGAAAACTAACATATTATTTAATTATATATTCTTATATTTTTACTATTTTAGGATGTGTTTACCTTACAATTTTGATTATATAACATCAAGTTTCAACTTTATTTATATTATTTTATTAAAAAAACTATTATGTTATTATATCATTAGTTTTAAATAATTGGGAAAATGAAAAATTAGTATTCAATTATATAATACTAATAATAATTAAAATTGTATAAATAAATTAATTAAATCACATTCATTTTTTTTTCTGTCAGTTCGAAGGACAAATAGTTGCACCTCCTAAAGATGGGTGGAAAGGTGGGGCATATTTCATTAGCATTGAACGTGTAAATGGACTTACAATTGATGGAAATAATCAAGGTGGAATAGATGGAGATGGTTCTACTTGGTGGGGTTGTCAAAGTTGTAATCGACCTGGGGTAATTTGTAACTTTATTATTCACTTTGAAATTTTATTATTATTGTTATTCTTAAATAAAAAATAATTTATTAATAAAGAAATGAAAACTACACAAATACAAAATAAAAAAAGGAGTAATTAATATTTGGAAGTGATTGTGAATATATTGTGTAATAATTTTTTTCTTCTGATGGTACAGGTCTTGTATTTTCATGCATGCAATGATCTCAGTGTTAATAAACTGAAAATCAGCAATAGCCCAAAAGTTCATGTATCTGTTAATCAATGCAATCATGCAACATTCTCTGGTATATCCATTGATTCACCTGCTACGAGTCCTAACACTGATGGGTTTGACATTTCTTTTTCCACTTATGTCTTGATACAAGATTCCAACATAAAAGCTGGTAATTAATTTTTATGTATTACCCTTTCATATTTTAAACTTTTATTTTGTCTTAAAAAATGATTAAGTTTTTTCATTAAAATTTCAAGCATGATTTTGTTATGTAAAAGAGGAATAATTTATTATAAATAAATATTATAAATGAGTAAAAAATCCGAAAAAAGTTTCGTATCCATGCAAGTATTTCTCTATTCTTAAAATGATTAACATTTGCAAAAAGAATTTATTTATGAATGTTTACTTTCGTTAGCTTTGTTTTTTTTTTACACAGGTGATGATTGTATTGCCATCAATGGTGGCTCATCTTTTATCAATGCTACTGGAGTTTATTGTGGACCGGGACATGGGATAAGGTCTATAAAAATTATCTCGTTTAAGTTAAATTCCAAACTTACCATGTGAAGATATCATACAACTAATAATCTAAATTTTATTTTTAATATTAAAATTCTATATTTTTTTTATTAAACCTATTTTTAGTTGTTAGAGTTCAAATGTTTTTGTTTAATAGGCAAATCTATTAAAAGAGAGTATAAAGGATACTCCATCCTATAATACAACAAAACGTTACTTTTTTAAGCAAAGGAGAGGATTAAAGTTCCAAAAGAAAAAATTACAACCAATCGAAATTTTATAATAAGAGAACATTCACTTTCAAGATCTCATAATAATAGCTGATCTACATTCGTCAAAGTCGAACGCGGATCCCATAAATTTATTTAGATTTGATTGAATTTTAAATTATATTTTGTACAAGCATTTATATTTCTAATCAATGACATAAATATATATTTGATAATTTAATCAGTGTTGGTAGCCTTGGAAAAAAGAGACCGGATGATCGAGTTTCAAATGTTTATGTGCGAAATTGCACTTTCACGGGAACTCAAAATGGAGCAAGAATCAAGACGGTTTTGGTGAGTTTTTATCTAATAACGTTAAATATATTTATAGTTGATTAAAAAACGTGAATCTTTCAATTTTACATGCACATGATTTTTTTAGGGTGGAACGGGCTATGCGAAAAATATTACATATGAGGAAATCATCCTTCAAAATGTTAGGAACCCAATATATATAGATCAAGGATACAATGCTCGTCTCGACGATGTATATATTTCACTTTACTCTATTTTATCGCTTACTACTTTTATTTACATAATATATATACTAATTCCAAGATTAGTTTGCTATCTTTGTTTTGATATTTTTTCCTTCTAATTACTAGGATACATCGATGTTGGTGAGTTCTGTGACATATCGAGGATTTACTGGAACTTCTAGTGTTGTGTTCGCCATTAATTTAAATTGCAGCTCATCGGGATGTTTTGACATTTTATTGGATCAAAACAACATTGTAACACCTGGGAAGACGGCTTCTGCATTTTGTAAAAATGCTCATGGAACTGCTACAAATACTATTCCTAATGTTAATTGTCTATCTAAATAATATGCTATTAGTTGCTAGACCTTTATAATGCACTAGCTTATACAAGTATTGTTTAACTTCATCATTGAAATCAATAAAAAAATATATAAACTTCTATATCTTGAATTTCTTCCTCTAAGTTATAGAATGTGACTCTTTTGGTGATATATGATTTCTTTCTTTGTTCATGACATTCTAAATTTTGGTTTAAGAGTCTTAAGAAGTTCAACTCAGCTTTCAAAATCTTAGATAATTAAATAATTGTTAGGACCATAACTTCTATTGTACACTTGCTAGAATGTGACTATAAGTATTTTTGTATCCTTCAAACATATATCTTGGTTTAGGAGTTTTAAGAAGTTCAACTCAGCTTTCAAAATCTTAGTTGGTTTTTGTATATATCACTTCATTAATTATTTAATTGATTTGTTTTTTTTTTACAATACAATTTAGTTCACTTGTATGATTCATTAACTATATACACTATCCAATGAAAGGGTCTTGGATTATAGGATCTAAACTAATAATTAAGGTGTTTGGATTCTCATCTGAACCGAGAACAGTCAAAAATAAGGCGTAAATGATAAGGCGTAAATGATAAGCTACGATCGATTATATAAAAGTAGTATGAAAAAAAGCATAGTTCCGTTCAGGATAATGATTACTAAATTTTCTATTTTTTATTAATTATCTAAGATGATGATTGATTTGTTTTTGAATGATTTATAAAATAAGATTTAGGACCATAACTTCTATTCTACACTTGCTATACATGTTTTCGTTTTCTATCAATTATGAGAAATTGTTTTTTATACAAATAAATAGATAAAGTTGATTATACATCTTTTTAACAACTATACCATGAAAAATAAATTTAATATCGATTAGACATGAAGTGTTACATCGCTTTCATATGCGAGATAACGAAGGACGTCAAAAAAATGTGTTACTTTACTTCTCGATTTTAACTCCACCGACGAGTATGGTGTAAAAGTCATGGATTCAACCCCCACGAAGATCATTTGTAGAATTTTTAAATGACAAAAATACCTTTCCCCCAATTTTGACTTTTAATCGACAGGTAAAATACCATTGAGTTTGTTATATTTAATGTTGATTGCTTATTTCAAAAGTCTTAATTGAACATTTAACTTTTAAAATTGGTTTACAAAATAATTATATGAACAATTATGTTATATTTAAAGAACAACTTACATTAATCAATGATTTTGGAGCATTTGTAACTCATCATTCATCTCTCGTTCTTTAATGGTTAGAATCTCTTCAATGTTTCAAGTTCTTCATTCCACACATCCTATATTTTTTTTTTTGTTGCAAAACGAACAAATATAGAAGAAAGTTGAACGAAAAACTAGAGTTTTAACCATAAATGAATAGGAGATGAATGATGAGTTATATAATGTTTCAAACACATTGAACGAGTGTATGTAAGTTCTTTTTCAAATACAACATAATTTTTTATATTATTATTTTCAAAATCAGTTAATAGGTTATAATAAATTCAACTTTATTTTCTATCACTAAAATATCCTTCTGACAAGTTCCACTGAACAAGATGAGAGGTGCACAGTGAGTCACAAAAATATAATCTTAATCTCAAACTCAAACTGAATAACAATAACTAAACAAGAACATATAATTTTTCAAAATTTTGCAAAGTAGAACAACTAAACAACAACAAAAATAACATCATAAACTCAAAAACATCAATAAATAGCAACATTAACATTTAATCTCAATCTAATCAACAACTAATATTAAAAGTCTAGAATTTTGGATCTCAACAACAACATCAAAAAACAACAACAACAACAACAACAATAACAGTAATAATGACAATACCAACAATATCATTAATATAACATGAGTTGTGATGTTTGACGTATCAAACTCGTGAAAAAGAAATGTAAGAAATGATTTAGGTATTTAATTCTAGCAAATATCGAACGAGAGCTCTAGAAATATCATCTTCGTATTGAGGAAATGCGTTTAGAGATCTCATTGTTTACGACTCTTTGTTAGGATTATGTGTGTGTTATTTTAGTGTGTTGTTTTTTGGCAAATGAAACTGAAGCTATAATATATATATATATATAGGAAGGATATTCTTACTCCAGGAGTAAGTTATCTAGACTTACTCCTCATCATGACCAATGATTCTTTTTAATCAAATGGTTAACATTAATAAGTCATTAAATGTGGAGAGAGAAAAATGATACTCATTAGTTTTAACCATTAGATTAAGAAGAATCAATGGTCATGATGGGGAGTAAGTGTTGATAACTTACTCCTGGAGTAAGAATATCCCTCCTCATATATATATATATATATATATATATATATATATATATATATATATATATATATATATATATATATATATAGAATGTGAGAATGAATCTGAACCGTTGGATTTTAAAATAAATGGTGGAGATTATGTGTGAATCTTTTTTTCTCTCTCCTCCATTATTAAAACAAAATATATATCATTGGTTGGAAAATATAATTGAGATGAAAAGTGATTTATTTTTGGAATAAAAACAAAATATGCAGGAAACATCACTTTTAATGAAATAAAAACATACACTGAAGCAACTGAGATTTAAAATTGACAAATTACATGGTTTTTTTAGAAAGAAAACAATATAGTGCGTGCAAGTATTTTACCTTGGAGTTGGTTAAATAGTCTTAAGGTAGATTCTAGCTTTTATGAGTTGGTTAACAATTTCTTCCATTTTCTTGAGCCATAACAAAATTTTTACTCCAAAACGATAAACGCACAACCCCACACGCTCGAGAAATACGAAGCTACTCAAACACTCAACGCATAGAAATTGATAAAGATTCAAGTCAATATCCTTATTGTCCCAACACTCTAAAACCCCCAAGTATGCGCAACCGATTTGAATACCCTTTATACCGAAACCATCGACTTTAATTTTTGAAGTAACCCTTAGTAGTTTATTCTAGCAGTCGGCACCGTCTTAGATACCAACTACGCAGAGAGTCGATGAATATAAGTGTATGATCCTCATAATAATAATTATGTGCTTAACCGCTAAAAAGAAATGTGCTTACTAAGTAAGGTGATCCTCACAAGATCATTTAACCTAACGGTCACAAATCTCAAATACAAAGAATTTAAAAACTCATTGTTGATTGGTTTAGATGTCATCTGGTACTGAACTTGGTAGGAAGGACTATTGTCCGATTCCCCACAATCTACAAATGAGCGCTAAGGAGTATACCACATAATTGTGCCAGAACTCCATAAGAAGGATCATAGTCACTAACCGACTACTCTGCTATGTGCGTGTCAAGATAAAGGGCTTAATGTGATTGCGCGCGAATGAAAAGGGTAAAACATGATGACGAGTCAAGGTCAAGCTATAATGGCATGAATCGGATTGGTATGCATGCTGGGAGTTGTCTAGTGTCGCTACTATAAGCTTATTGCTAGGATCTGCAACATTATTTTCAAAAAAGAACACTATGTAGCTGAGTATGACCGAACGACGTGGTGGAAGCATATTTCATTTCGCTGTCCTCCTATCTTTATTTTATTATTTTGCTTGAGGACAAGCAAAGGTTCAAGTCTGGGGGAATTTGATAACACGATTTTATATCGTATATTTAGCTTGAATTCCGTAGATATTGATAGCATTTTCCGTTTATTATGTTGATTTATTATGATATTACGCGAGTTTTTGCTTTGTTTCAGGTTTTACACTCTTATTACGACTATTTATGAAAAGGAGAGGAAATGGAGCTAAAACGACCACTATTTAGTCCTAAAATATGATAAATGGGTGCTGAAGTGAAAAGGAGGTACAAATAAGGCCCAAATGTACTAAAGAAGACCCTAAGGAATCAGAAGCTATGAGTGTTCTAGGGATCTAAAGAAATTCAAGTTCTGAAGCTGTCCAATGGAAGCAGAAGTCAGAAGCTATGAATTCTCTGAAGACAGAAGCTTATGTGATCGTCTCTACCGAAATAATCAGGGAAGTCTTTTATTAAAGTTCTTCGAGTATTTATTTCAGGGGGAGATTATTTATCTCAGGGGGAGATTGTTAATCTCAGGGGGAGACATATTCACATGCTTATGCTATAGCTGTGTAATTTGTCTTTTGCCGTCTGCTCTTTCTGATCGCAAATTCATATCATTTATATATGTTTTTGTCATCATCAAAAAGGGGGAGATTGTTAGAACAAGATTTGTTCTGATCAATTATCTTAGTTTTGATGATAACAATATTATGAATTTTGCTTAAGACAATATGGTACTCTAATCAAATGCAATTTCCTTTTCAGGAAATATGGTACTCTGCTATGTGCATTTTTTTTAAACCCTAGTTTTTGATTTGATCTCAAAGCATAATCATCACGAACTCATCTTCTTGTTCATCGAACTCAAAAGAAAAGCTCACCTCTACACAGATCCTTCTAAGCAAATATGAGTATGCTCCATTGAAAACATGCTTAATACCCACGAAAGAACTGGAAGTTCTATGTGAATCTGCTGTGGACATCAACAACCTAAAAGCAAATGGCTTTAAGTGTGATGCAAGAATCTTTGAGCAAGGATGGTCCAAGTATCTTGATAGATTGGTTGGTCCAATTTATCCTGAACTTGTGAAGGATTTCTGGGTACATGCAACGGTTACCCCAACTGCCATCATTTCATTCGTGCTAGGGCATGAAGTGGTTATCACTGAAAAGCTCATCAGGAAGCTGTACAATCTGAATGATGAAGAAGGCTGGACTGGTTTTCGACATGCATCAGTTGATTGGTCTAAAGTTGAACAACAAATCTCTCAGACTTTTGGAATTGACTCTAATAACACAGGCACCTTAAGGCCGTTTTATAAAGTATGGGCTGAGATTATTCTGGGTTCCCTTCACCATAGAAAGAGGATGCTCTCCTCCTCCTACATCAGTCCGGATCACAAGTATACTCTTTTCTGCATTGGCAAAAAGACTGAAATCAACATCTCCCATATTTTGTTTGAGAATCTGAAGACTTCTATCTTTGAGTCAAGAGAAGACGAAAGGGCGAAGTACCCTCATATTTCAAGAACGACTATTCCTTTTGGAAGAATGATTTCAGACATTCTGATTGAAAGCAAAGTGCTGGACTCCATCAGAAAACTCAATGCATCCCATTTGCTTGGAGTAGTTCAAGGTCCCATTTTCAATGGTGTGGATTTGTTCAGATTAGAACTCATTCAAAATGTACCTTCCGTGTGCTCAAGCTTTCCTGACATTCTCTCAAGAAGAGTTGCTGTTGAAGGTTTTGCCCCCTTGTTTCAAGAAGAACTGCATCAGGCTGTCAAGCTTTACCTGGAAGATTGTGTTAGGAAGCAATCAGATATTGATCCTGCTTGGATCCGTGGCAGAATACTTCCGTCCAAGGCTGATCTTCTGAAGAAGGATCAAAAGGAACTAAAGGCTAGGCTAAAAAGAAAAGCCCAAGAAGATGAGGGTAAGAAAGCCAAGAAGTTGAGAGTCACCTATGATCCTGACAAGGTGAACTCTGAAGAACGAAGAGATAAAAGGATCAGAGATTCCTTTCGCAGAACCAGATCTTCTTCTTCTGTACAAACCTCCAGGCAGGTTTTTACTCCACCTCCTTCTGTCCCTAAACCATCTTTCCAATCACCTCCATCTGAACCAAAAATAAACTTCACCTTACCAAATCCTTCTCTATCATCCTTCTCCTCTCCTATTTTAAACCCCACACCTTTAAGTATTCTTCCCCCAACTCCTTCTGATAAATCTTTCTCACCTATTCCCTTTACAAATACTCCATCCTCTTCTCAATCTATCATCTCTGATATTCCATCTTCATCAATCATTCTCTCAGATATCCCTTCTTCCTCATCCACCGCACCTCCACCTTCTATATCCCATCCCTTACCTACCAGAAAATCCAAACCTTACTGTCTTCTCTACCCTGACTACAAATTCACCTTCAATCCGCCTGAACCTGAACCCTATACCTACCTGGAACTTTTCAGACATGAGGTGATTAGCAGTCTAGACCTTCTGAAGGATGCATTTCTAAATGGTCTGGATGATGTTTCTACAAGAAATCTCTGGAGAAGATTTCGCAAGGATTTTCAAGTAGAAGCAATGGGAGTACAGAAAAGACTAGTGGTTGCTGCTCCTGGTTACCCTGGTTACCTTCTGGAGGATGATAATGGTATATACTACCATCCTCTCAGAAATTGTGTTGCAGCTGAGGAGAAACCCTTTGTGGATGAGATGGAACAATTAAGACTGGCTGCTGAAATGGAAGCAAATCCATGCAGGGATATTGTTATCTTTATTCCTGTTTATCCTGTTCTGCTCGGAGACTTCAAGACTCTCTTTAACTATCTGAGGGAAAACCCTTCTAAGAAAGACCCAAGCTTGGTCATTCCGGAAGTTGTTGACCCACCAGAAGTTGAAGGTCCTTCTGCTCCCAGGAATCTAGCTGCCATTCTTCAGGCACTTGAGAATGGAGACTCGGAAATTCCTGCTGCAGAATATGGAGATGCTTCTATGCAAGAATCAGATGTAGAAGATCATGTTGCTGAATCAGATCCTGTTGAGGAAATCCCTGCAAATGATCTATCCATGGAAGCTACAGATCAAGTTGCTATTCCTGTGGTTGAAAGCGGTGAAACCTCTTCTGATAAATCTTCTCGTCTTGCAAGGACTCTGGAAGAAATTCAGAAGAGACAGGATGAGCAAAGTTCACTCAATGCTGAGTTTAGAACTTTCATGGTGAGGCAAGATGGACACAACAATGAGGTTCAAGAGATGCTGGCCAAGATCCTGTCAAGGCTAGGGCCATCTTAGATTGAGTCTGTGTTGTTTCTTTCTTTTTGCTGCATCTGTTTTTGTGCATCTTGTCTTCCTTCTCTGCGTGTACTTCTGTACCTGTTGTTTGAACTTCAATGAAATCATCCTTTTTCCTCCGTGTGTTTCTTTTTGTTTGTATCTGAATCTTTTTTGTTTTTTGATGATATGACAAAAAGGGGGAGAAATATGTGATAAATGATTTGATTTAATTAGTTGCTTTTACTAACAAGAACTGCAAGTTCTATATGGTTTAAGTGTTTTGCAGGTATAAAGAAGTGAAGAGAATCTTCAAAGCAAAACCATAAGAAGCGTTATTCTGTAAAAAGAATAAGCTTATGGAAACTGAAGCAAGCTGAGTGTTGTCAAGCTTCAGAATCAGAAGCACTGATAATAGAATTTGATCCAAAATTTGTCTATTTGCTTTGACAAAATTCTATTTGCTCTGATACATTATTTTAGCCTATATGGCTCTGATACATATCATGTGTTCTAATATACATTTTATGTTCTGACTCGTTCATGCTGACTTTTGTCGTTTAGTTTTTGTTCTGTAACATTTTAGGATGTAGAGATGCTCTGATGATGCTCTGGTACATTCAACAATGTTCTGATACAAATCTAGCATGAAGTGATGTTGGTAGAAATTCAAAGCTCTGAAGCTATCCGAGGGAAGCAGAAATCAGAAGCTGTGAATGTTCTGAAGATCAAAGAAATTCAAGTTCTGAAGCTGTCCTAGATGGAAGCAGGAATCAGAAGTTGTGAATGTTCTGAAGATCAAAGAAATTCAAGTTCTGAAGCTGTCCTAAATGAAAGCAGGAATCAGAAGCTATGAGTGTTCTAGGGATCTAAAGAAATTCAAGTTCTGAAGCTGTCCAATGGAAGCAGAAGTCAGAAGCTATGAATTCTCGGAAGACAGAAGCTTATGTGATCGTCTCTACCGAAATAATCAGGGAAGTCTTTTATTAAAGTTCTTCGAGTATTTATTTCAGGGGGAGATTATTTATCTCAGGGGGAGATTGTTAATCTCAGGGGGAGACATATTCACATGCTTATGCTATAGCTGTGTAATTTGTCTTTTGCCGTCTGCTCTTTCTGATCGCAAATTCATATCATTTATATATGTTTTTGTCATCATCAAAAAGGGGGAGATTGTTAGAACAAGATTTGTTCTGATCAATTATCTTAGTTTTGATGATAACAATATTATGAATTTTGCTTAAGACAATATGGTACTCTAATCAAATGCAATTTCCTTTTCAGGAAATATATAAAGAGTATGCATAATTCAGCGCTCAGAAGCTTTGTCTCAGAAGGTTCAGCATGCAACATCAGAACATGGTCTGGCAAGACATCAGAAGATGGTCGAAGCAGAATCAGAACATGGGTCTATGGAAGCATCAGAAGAACATGAGATCAGAAGCTGAAGCACTGAAGTTCTCATGGTATCACGCTCAGAAGCACTTCAAGGTCAGAAGATCAGAAGATGCTTTGCACCAAGCTGTTTGACTCTGATGATATTCAAACGTTGTATTCACAAACATCAGATCAGAAGGAAGTACAAGTGGCAGGCTACGCTGACTGACAAAAGGAACGTTAGAAGCTATTAAAGGCAACGTCAGTAGACACAGCGTGAACAAGGCTCGAGGTAGTTGACAAAAGCGTATAACATTAAATGCGATGCTGTACGGAACACGCAAAGCATTAAATGCACTCAACGGTCATCTTCTTCAACGCCTATATATATGAAGTTCTGATGAGAAGCAAGGTTAACGATTCTGGAACAAAACAACTCATATTAACTTGCTGAAACTCTGTTCTATTCAAAGCTCAGAATCTTCATCTTCATCAAAGCTCACTACATTGCTGTTGTAATATATTAGTGAGATTAAGCTTAAACGTTAAGAGAAATATCACAGTTTGTGATTATAGCTTTTAAGAAGCAATTGTAATACTCTTAGAATTGATTACATTAAGTTGTAAGGAACTAGAGTGATCGTGTGGATCAGAATACTCTAGGAAGTCTTAGCTTGTGTCTAAGCAGTTGTAATTAGAGTGATCACGTGGTGGTCAGGATACTCTAAGAAAGTCTTAGCTTGTGTCTAAGCATTTGTTCCTGGAGTGATCAGGTTGTGATCAGGATACTCTAGAAGACTTAGTCGCGGACTAAGTGGAGAACCATTGTAATCCGTGTGATTAGTGGATTAAATCCTCAGTTGAGGTAAATCATCTCTGCGGGGGTGGACTGGAGTAGTTTAGTTAACAACGAACCAGGATAAAAATAACTGTGCAATTCATTTTTATCAGTCAAGTTTTTAAAGCTACACTTATTCAAACCCCCCCCCCCCTTTCTAAGTGTTTTTCTATCCTTCAAATAGAAGCAGTCACCTCAGTTCTCAATGTCCGATTTCCTGCTAACGAAGTGCTGCCGAAATTGTACCGTGCTTTATATTTTCTTCTTGCTTTCATTCAAATAGTCTATTTTTCTCACAACGAATTCTACACTGGAAATTGTTGTGAACCTTTTATAAATCTAGCCTTACGTTAGATTTATCGCTTTTATTTCCTTGTTTTAATTTCCGTCCGTTTAAATTCCGAAGAACGATCCAGCCAACCTGTGGTGGAAGTTCAGTACTCGAAGATTCAATTGCAATTTATTTAATTCAGGTTTAATATTTACCGCCTTTATTTATATAGTTATTGCATGATATATTATATGCCTATTAACATGCCTTTTATTATAAGCCAAATTAATTTATGCATGCTTAACCGTATTAATATGTCTGGCTAATTTACTAAGGTATCGGTATGTAAAGTAAGTTAACTGTGGGATCCGAAATAAATTGGCTTAATTATATTTTGTTAATTATCACTTGTTTTTGGTTTGTATGTCTAATTTAATTAGTAAGTATTAAAACCAATAGAGCGAAAGTTTGAGGGTTTAAGACGGTCAAAGGTTAAAATCAATAGAGCAAAAGTTTGAGATCTTTAACTGGATATTAGACATAAGACATTAGTTTTAAGGATGGCGAAAGCGTATTAAAACTAATTAGAAACTTATTTATTTTCAAAAATTATTTTTACACCCGAGCGGGATGGCGAAAGCGTACGTTAGGGATATTAGCATGTTCTGAGTCAACAGAGCGAAAGTTTGAGATTAGGAGATTTAAATAGATAACAACTTCATAAAACAGGCATTTTATTAATTACGTTGTTTCCAAAAAGCTTTTCTAATATCTAATGGGAAGGCGAAAGCGTAAAGACACGTAAAGTCGCGATCAAGTTTTTGGCGCCGTTGCCGGGGACTATTTAAGTCGATATCGTAACTCACTATTACACCGTAGAGACTAGGGCAATTCTTTCTTTCTTTTTGAACGATTGTATGCCAAATACTCGTTCACAAGGAGGAGATTTAATACAACGAATTAACGAGATCGAACGTTTCATTAACGTCAAACGTCGAGCTCGCAATCTTCCCGAAGTAGCACCAATTCCGATTAATCAGGAATTGACCTTTACTAATCAAATCAATCAAACTATCCCGAAGTTAGAGATGGCTGCTATTCGTCCTCTTAGAGACTATGCCGCTCCTTCACGCGCTGAACCGCACTCAAGTATCGCACCACATGCGATTGAGGCAAACAATTTCGAACTGAAACCTTCGTTGGTCCAAGCTGTTCAACAGAATCAATTCTCTGGAAGCCCTGCAGACGACCCCAACCTCCATTTATCTGTGTTCGTGCAATACGCCGACACTGTCAAAGCTAACAACGTTTGTTCCGAAGCTATTCGATTACGTCTCTTTCCTTTCTCCTTGAGAGATAGAGCAAGAGCGTGGCTTCAATCCCTGCCTTATAATTCCACAACTACATGGGATGAATTGAAGAGAGTATTCTTAGCGAGATACTTTTCGCCTAGCAAAACTGCTATGTTAAGAGGTCAAATCAACGGATTTATGATAACACGATTTTATATCGTATATTTAGCTTGAAATCCGTAGATATTTATAGCATTTTCCGTTTATTATGTTGATTTATTATGATATTACGCGAGTTTTTGCTTTGTTTCAGGTTTTACACTCTTATTACGACTATTTATGAAAAGGAGAGGAAATGGAGCTAAAACGACCACTATTTAGGCCTAAAATATGATAAATGGGTGCTGAAGTGAAAAAGAGGAACAAATAAGGCCCAAATGTACTAAAGAAGATCCTAAGGCCCAAAAGAAACAAGCCAGCCCACTGAGAATCAAATGTGCGTGGCCCAAACCACACAAGCAAGTGGAGACGCACGTCTCCAACGTCTCATTGGCCACGTCAGCAAAAGGGAGACGCACGTCTCCAGTCCCCTACTTTTTCTCCACTTGAGACGCACGTCTCAAGTCATTCAAGGGCACTTCCTGAAGAAGCGGAGACGCACGTCTCCAAGCCCAGTTTGAAAAGCTCCCTATTTTCACGCAACGTCACAGCAAAACCTCCCCTATAAATAGAACCTGCTACCTCAGTTCTAAATGTCCGATTTCCTGCTAACAAAGTGCTGCCAAAATTGTACCGTGCTTTATATTTTCTGCCTTCTTTCAATTCAAACAGTTATTTTCTCACAACGATTTCTACACTGGAAATTGTTGTGAACCTTTTATAAATCTAGCCTTACGTTAGATTTATCGCTTTTATTTTCCTTGTTTTATTTTCCGTCCATTTAAATTCTGAAGAACGATCCAGCCAACCTGTGGTGGAAGTTCAGTACTCGAAGATTCAATTGCAATTTATTTAATTCAGGTTTAATATTTACCGCCTTTATTTATTTATATATTTATTTGCATGATATATTATATGCCAATTAACATGCCTTTTATTATAAGCCAAATTAATTCATGCATGCTTAACTGTATTAATATGTCTGGCTAAATTACTAAGGCATCGGTATGTAAAGTAAGTTAACTGTGGGATCCGAAATAAATTGGCTTAATTATGTTTTGTTAATTATCACTTGTTTTTGGTTTGTATGTCTAATTTAATTAGTAAGTCTTAAAACCAATAGAGCGAAAGTTTGAGGGTTTAAGACGGTCAAAGGTTAAAATCAATAGAGCGAAAGTTTGAGATCTTTAACTGGATAGTAGACATAGGACATTAGTTTTAAGGATGGCGAAAGCGTATTAAAACTAATTGGGACTTATTTATTTTCAAAAATTGTTCTTACACCCGAGCGGGATGGCGAAAGCGTACGTTAGGGATATTAGCATGTTCCGAGTCAACAGAGCGAAAGTTTGAGATTAGGAGATTTAAATAGATAACAACTTCATAAAATAGGCATTTTATTAATTACGTTGTTTCCAAAAAGCTTTTCTAAAATCTAATGGGATGGCGAAAGCGTACATTAGGATTAGGATAGTAATCTAAATCAACAGAGCGAAAGTTTGAGACGAGGATTTTTAACCAATTGAATTAGTAAAGATTTTTAATTAAATTATGCAAAAGCCAATAGACCTTCGGATCACCTTAAGTTAAACGAAATACATACTGATATCTGTCTTCTATTATATTTCTTATTATTCACAATCACTCTCCCTTAGGAACAATCAAAATATTAGTAGCCTTAGCTTTACATAGTAACTTTAGATAACGGTAGATCGATTCATAGTCCCTGTGGATTCGATATCTTTTAAAACTACACGACACGACTGTGCACTTGCAGTCATCAAATTAATAGACACGTAAAGTCGCGATCAATTTACCCAGAAGGATAACGAATCACTCTTCGAAGCTTGGGAACGTTACAAGGACATGCTTAGACTATGCCCTCATCATGGACTCGAACCATGGCTGATCATCCATACTTTCTATGGTGGTCTCCTATATAACACTAAAATGACTATAGATGCCGCTGCTGGCGGAGCATTAATGGACAAACTTCATGATGAAGCATACAACCTCATAGAGAACATGGCACAAAACTATTACCAATGGGGTGGAGAATGAGCCACTCTAGAGAAAACCCAAACCAAAGGAGGAATGTACGAAATAAGTGGTATAGACCTCGTTAACGCTAGAGTAGACGCTTTAACTCAAAAGATCGAAAACCTAACCATCACTCCATCAGCCACCGCTGCTGCTGTAGCACCTAACTGCGAGATTTGTGGATTGAGTGGACACGCAGTCGCCGAATGTCAACTCTTGACTGGAGTCCCATCTGATCAAGTAAACTATGCTCAAGGAAACCCTTATTCTAACATGTACAACCCTGGATGGAAAAACCATCCGAACTTTTCTTATAAAAACAACAACGCGTTGTACGCGCCTGGACAAGCACCTGCTGTGCCTCCTGGCTATCAAAAAGCGCCTGTAGCTGCTCAAAACGCCCCTAGGAAGTCGAATCTTGAAATCATGATGGAAAACTTTATAGCTTCCGAACAACAAACCAATAAGGACTTCCTAAATCAAAACATCCACAATAGCAAGCAACTAAAACAAATGTCGAACAAAGTAGATGCCTTAGCTACGCATAACAAAATGTTAGAAATTCAAATTTCACAAGTAGCTCAACAACAAGCACCTACTGCTGCCCCTGCTGGCACGTTTCCTGCTCAACCACAACCTAATCCTAAAGGACGTGCGAACGCGATAACACTACGAAGTGGAACAAACTACGATGGACCTATTGATCCTAGAACTCAAAACGCACCCATATCCCAACAAGAGCCAAAGGAAACCCAAAAGACATCAACTCATGATCAAACTGCTAAGACTAATGAGAACAATAACGAAGTGGAACCTGAAAAAGAAAAACCTTACGTTCCACCACCACCTTATAAGCCACCAACTCCTTACCCTCAGAGATTAGCTAAATCAAAAACCGAAGCGCAATTTAAAAGATTTGTAGAACTTCTGAAACAATTAAACATAACCATACCGTTCACAGAAGCCATAACCGAAATGCCTTCGTATGCTAAGTTCCTAAAAGAAATCCTATCAAACAAAAAGAAACTCGAGGATAACGAAACTGTAACGCTTACCACTGAATGTAGCGCTATCATCCAAAACAACATGCCTCCCAAACTGAAAGATCCTGGTAGTTTCTCTATACCCTGCGTAATAGGAAAAACCATCATAGAGAAAGCCTTGTGCGACTTAGGAGCCAGTGTTAGTTTGATGCCTCTTTCAACCTGTAAAAAGCTAAATCTAGGTGAGCTTAAGGCAACGAGAATGTCTCTTCAACTAGCCGACCGCTCAGTTAAATATCCTGTAGGAATGTTAGAAAATATCCCTGTTCGTGTAGGCCAATTCTACATCCCGACTGACTTCATCATAATGGATATCCAAGAAGATTCTAACATCCCGATCATATTAGGAAGACCATTCTTAGCAACCGCTGGTGCAATTATAGACGTCAAGCGAGGAAAGCTTACTTTCGAAGTAGGAGAAGAGAAAATAGAATTTATTCTTTCCCAATTCCTAAAAGCACCCTCTATAATTGACACATGCTGCTCTGCCGACATAATCGACGAGTGTGTTAATGAAATAAAATCCGAACCAAATAAGGAAACCGAGATCCTAAAAATTCCTATACCGCCGATCTTTGAAGATGGCAACTGGCGTGAGGAATATCAAGATGACCACCTGAGTGAATGTTTGGCATTAACTCCTGATCCTATACCTGGACCTAAGAAACCTGCTATAGAACTAAAAACACTACCTACCGATCTTAGGTACGAATTCCTAGACGAAGAACAAAACCGACCAGTTATAGTTAACGCCGATTTAGGACGAACCGAGACTGAAAAATTACTTACTGTCCTAAGAAAATACCCGACCGCTTTAGGATATAACATATCAGACCTGAAAGGAATAAGTCCTTCTCTCTGTATGCACCGCATTATGCTCGAAGACGATTGTAAAACCTCTAGGGAACATCAAAGGCGAATAAATCCTATTATGAGCGATGTGGTTAAAAAGGAAATCCAAAAATTGCTAGAAGCCGGAATAATATATCCAATATCCGATAGTAAATGGGTTAGTCCTGTTCATGTCGTACCAAAGAAAGGAGGAGTTACTGTAATCACTAACGCAAAAGGCGAATCTGTAGCACAACGTACCCAAACTGGATGGAGAATGTGCATTGACTATAGGAAGCTAAACAAAGCCACCCGAAAAGACCATTTCCCTTTACCTTTCATAGATCAGATGCTCGAACGCCTAGCTAAACACTCACATTTCTGTTATCTGGATGGATACTCCGGATTTTTCCAAATTCCTATCCACCCTGACGACCAAGAGAAGACCACGTTTACCTGTCCTTATGGTACATTTGCTTATAGACGAATGCCTTTTGGACTTTGCAATGCACCCGCGACCTTCCAAAGATGCATGATGGCAATATTTGCCGACTTCCTGGATGGAATAATGGAGGTCTTTATGGACGACTTCTCGGTCTGTGGAGGAAGTTTTGAAAAATGCTTAGAGAACCTTGAATTAGTACTTAAACGATGCGTAAGCGTAAACCTAGTCCTTAATTGGGAAAAATGCCATTTCATGGTTCGACAAGGAATTGTACTTGGACACATCGTATCCGATAGAGGAATCGAAGTAGATAAAGCCAAAATCAAAATTATCGAAAACCTTCAACCTCCCAAAACTGTTAGAGAAATAAGAAGTTTTCTAGGACACGCTGGTTTTTACCGACGTTTCATTAAGGATTTCTCTAAAATAACCAAACCCTTAATCGAATTACTAATGAAAGACGCCGAATTAATTTTTACCGATAAATGCACTGAAGCATTCCATACGCTTAAACAAGCATTAATCTCTGCGCCAATTATGCAACCTCCCGACTGGAACGAACCTTTCGAAATAATGTGTGACGCAAGCGATTATGCTGTAGGAGCCGTTCTAGGGCAAAGTAGAAGTATCTAACCGCGAAATAAAACAAATATTGGAGAAAACTGTTGCTATATCTAGAAAGGATTGGTCAACCAAGTTAAATGAAGCTTTATGGGCTTATAGAACAGCTTTTAAGACTCCAATAGGAACTACCCCATTCAAACTCGTTTATGGAAAATCATGCCACCTTCCGGTAGAGTTAGAACATAAGGCCTATTGGGCCATTAAGAATTTAAATCTAAACTACACCGCCGCTGGTGAGAAACGACTTCTACACATAAACGAATTAGAAGAACTTAGACAAGACGCTTACGAAAACGCCAAAATTAATAAAGAGAGAACGAAAAAATGGCACGACAAGCGTATATCTAGAAAAAAATTTAGCATAGGCGATAAAGTACTTCTATTTAATTCTAGATTAAAATTATTTCCTGGGAAGTTACGATCTAGATGGTCTGGCCCTTTCGAAATAACTAACATATTTCCGAGTGGAGCGATAGAAATCAAAGGAGAAACCGTCAAACCTTTTATCGTAAATGGGCAACGTCTTAAGTATTACCACCATCTCGAACATGATGAAAACATCGAACTTTTTAAACTTGACGAGCTACCCGCTCATTCGAAAAAATAGTTTTCTATTTTTAAATCGTCGAGCTTACGACATAAAACAAAGCGCTTGGTGGGAGACAACCCACATTTACTTATTCTTTTATTTTATTATTATTTTTATTTTTATTTTTAACTTTTTATTTTTATTTAAATAATCTATTCTATTTTGAATTATTTTTATTTTAATTTTAATCATTTTTATATTTTTCCTACATTTTATAATAATTACAATAATTATAACTGCTATCTTAATTCGAGAAAATATTTCCTTTTTATAATTATATTTATTATTATAATTTGTTACATTTTTATATTATTTTTATTTTTATTCCTTTTAAATCAACACTAGCCTAGTTCTAACTTAATCTTAATATTTTCAACTTCTAGGTTTTCGTAACTACTAACTAATCAAGATGCAAGAAGTCGATAATATGGAAGTTGTGTTCCGTGGTAGAGGACAAGAAGCAAGATTTGATAAGCTGGCTGAAAGACAAATGGATTTGACTTGCTATCCTCACCAACCGACTATGGAAAGACTTGGTATTGAAGAGAGCGTCATGCACTTGCTGAACCAAATCGGTTGGACCGGTTCTCACCTGTTCCGCAAGTTTAGTACCTACCGGAAGCTCACTCTGGAATTCTTGAGTTCCTTGACCTATCTTCCTAACTGTGGACAAGGACTGAAGAAAGGAGTCATCCTCTTTCGACTCTTTGGTATGGAATTTAACTTTTGCATCCGAGATTTTGCTGAAATGCTAGAACTACCTCGTGGATCAGATGCATACACCAAAGTAGCTGAAGACAGTCTTGCATACTGGGAGTTGGAAAGATATTGGGGCAAGATCACTGGAAACGATAACCCTGAAGAGAACGAATTCCAATCTGAGAACATCCACAACCCTGCTTTCAGATACTTTCATAAGATCATTGCTCACTACATCTTTGGTAAACCCGATAATGTCACTGAAGTTTCTAGAGAAGAGTTATTCATCATGTTCTGCTCCTCTCAGAATCGTCCGGTCAACGCCATCGCATTCATGCTAACAAACTTCGAGCGCATCACGCAAGACGAAGTTTTACCTATTAGGATCGGCGGATTTGTCACTATGATTGCTAATGCTATAGGACTGAGAATACCTCTACTTAGATTGACACCTCTGGGTTCCCACAATTCTATGGACGTTCACTTCTGCTTTAACCGAGGTATCATCGGTAACCTTGGACCTGATCAGTTCGATTTACTCATTGATAATAAAGTATTGGATCAGTTCACCTTACCGAGTCCTAGGACGAGTGTGCACAACCCTGCTAACTGGCTTTACTATGGTCAGATCCCTGAGAGAGAATCCTAACCTGAAACCCCACAAGCTTATGAACATTTTGATGAGGAAATGCACGTATCGGAATCTGAACCTGACACTCCTCCCGGATACTATGAACCTCTTCCTGAAGATGAACCCATTTCCGAGTATGAGCCTGAGACTCCTACTGATGATTATACTGTTGATATGACTGATGTCGAGCTTGAACCTCAACAACCCGCTACATCCACCGCATCAGTGAACCAAAGAATGCCTAATCAGAACACACATGAGCAAGCCATCAATGCACTGCAACAAGATGTACAACATGTGCGCAACGAGCTACACACTTTACAAATGCACTTCTTCGATTTCATCGACACCGTCAATGCTCAATTTGACGAAGTTTTCAAACACATTTATTCTAATGTGCACAACAATAGACGTGGCTAGATGTTACCGTTTAGATTATTAGATTTTATTTCTAGTTTTAGCAATTTCTAATTCCTAGTTTAGAATTTTAATTTTTTGCACTTTTACACTCTAATTCTGTCAACATCCAGTACCAGTTTTTAATTTGAAATGCAATATTTTATTCATTACTGCTACTGTGTTATAATATTCTGCTGCCTGACTGCTATATATTTGTGAACGCATATAACTCACTCAGTCTGGTATTCTGCTGTTTATAGTAACATCCCATATTCCAATCTATGTTATTCTCTAATAAATCCTATGTCAGAACTGGTCCACACCCATGCACGCGTGACAGCCACCTGCCTAAGCATGGAGACGCACGTCTCCAATCATGTGGGACCAGCACACTGCACGCAAAGGACAGGAGACGCCCGTCTCCATGCCCTGTCCCCCAGCAGACTGACTGCCTGAGACGCGCGTCTCCCAAGGCTAGCAGTCTGCGTTTGACCAGGCAGCAGAACCACCATAACTCCATTTTGAATTTTGAATTTGAATTTCAAAATTCAAACTTCTTCATACTCCCCATTATTTCTTCCATTTAAACACCATTAACCTCATTCATCCTCCATCATTCACCTCTTTAACTCCACATCATTTCCCATTTCTCCATTCCATTCAAACTTCAAACACCACCATAATTCCATTTTAATTCTCCATTAACCACACCATTTTCAAACCTCACTATAAAACCACACCACCACCACTCTTCTTCTTCACAACCTCCAAACCATTTTCTACTCTTCTACTCTCCATATTATTTTTCTTTTCAAACTCATCATGCCTCCACGTTCAATCATCCGTAGTGTGCGTCCAGAGAGGCCACCTCCTAACCTTGCAAATACTATCTTTCGAGAGGATGACAACGATGCTCAAAGAACCAAATACCTTGCATTCTATGAACGTTCGGTTGTTCCCACAAAATTTGTGAACATCGAATGTCTAGAAAATCTGGGTCTCATTGATGGTGTCACCCGTTTACTCACTAAATCTAGCCTACACCATCTTTGTACCGAACCCGTACCAACTTATGAGCCGCTCGTCTTAGAGTTCTTGAGCTCTTTCAACTATGACACTCCTTCTGATCAACCACTCTTAACCGGTAGCATCCAATTTAGGATGTTCACCCGTGAATTTACTCTGGATCAAGAAGTCGTGGCTACGTACTTGCATTTTAATAAAGCACCCAATGCTCTCCGCACAATCTTTCAAGAACTCAATGGCCGATCTTGGGAAGAACTTGCTTTCGAATTTTGGTTTAATCTTACTGGCGAAGTTCCTACTGGTTGGAGGGCTCTACATGCTTCTCACATTCAAAACCCCGCTATACGTTATTTTCAACGTGTTTTGGGGCACACTATTTTTGCAAGATCCAACAACCACAAGGTAAACCAAAATGAATTATTTTTCCTCTACTGTGCGCTTAACAATATTCGTTTCAATGCCGCACCTTTTATGCTCCAACACATCCAAGGCTGCATCAACGCCCCCGCTACAAACTCCTTTCTGTTTGGCGGAATTATTACTTCCTTGGCCTGTGCCTTAGGTCTTGGTGATGACCTCATCTCCCTCTCTCATCTCATGATGCCTGCTCAATCACTCGACCTCACCTACTTCCGTGACTCCCACTTGGTTTCACCCCGCCATGATGGCCACTACACTTTGGTCGTCAACAAAGTTCTGATTCCTTATGTCATCCTGCCATGCCCAGAACAAATCAACATCCGTTATGTTCAGCGTTGGAGGCTCATTAATGAAAATCCTCAAGAAAACCAACCTGAACATCCTAATGAACCTGTGGATGCAAATGAAGAAGAACTCAACCAAGAACAAGCTGATGTTAACCAACCTCCTCAAAACAACCCTCCGCCTATCACTCTTGATGCCATGTATGCTGCAATTCAACGCCAAGATCAACTCTTTCAAGCTATGCAGACAAATCAAATTGAAACACTAAGGCTCATTCGAGAGATGCAACAAGAGCACCGTGACTATGCTATTAGGAACGAAGGTCAATACACTGAAATTGCTACACAATTGCATGATCTTAACATCCGTGTAAATGGCTCTCCTACTGATAGACGTCGCCGTGTTCGTACAAGAGGCGCGAGCAGTTCTCGCAACCGCAACACTGAGGAGTAGTTGGCATGCATTGAGGACACTGCATCATTTAAGTCTGGGGGAGTCGTATTACTTGTTTTAGTTTTATTTCCTTTTAGTTTATTTCCCTTCCTTTCAGTTTTATTTCCCTTCATTGTAATGTTTTTCTAATTCAATAAAGAATGTTTATGGAATTTCAAGTCTTATATGTATAATTCCGTAGTTATTACAATTTCTTCCATTTTCTTGAGCCATAACAAAATTTTTACTCCAAAACGATAAACGCACAACCCCACACGCTCGAGAAATACGAAGCTACTCAAACACTCAACGCATAGAAATTGATAAAGATTCAAGTCAATATCCTTATTGTCCCAACACTCTAAAACCCCCAAGTATGCGCAACCGATTTGAATACCCTTTATACCGAAACCATCGACTTTAATTTTTGAAGTAACCCTTAGTAGTTTATTCTAGCAGTCGGCACCGTCTTAGATACCAACTACGCAGAGAGTCGATGAATATAAGTGTATGATCCTCATAATAATAATTATGTGCTTAACCGCTAAAAAGAAATGTGCTTACTAAGTAAGGTGATCCTCACAAGATCATTTAACCTAACGGTCACAAATCTCAAATACAAAGAATTTAAAAACTCATTGTTGATTGGTTTAGATGTCATCTGGTACTGAACTTGGTAGGAAGGACTATTGTCCGATTCCCCACAATCTACAAATGAGCGCTAAGGAGTATACCACATAATTGTGCCAGAACTCCATAAGAAGGATCATAGTCACTAACCGACTACTCTGCTATGTGCGTGTCAAGATAAAGGGCTTAATGTGATTGCGCGCGAATGAAAAGGGTAAAACATGATGACGAGTCAAGGTCAAGCTATAATGGCATGATTCGGATTGGTATGCATGCTGGGAGTTGTCTAGTGTCGCTACTATTAGCTTATTGCTAGGATCTGCAACATTATTTTCAAACAAGAACACTATGTAGCTGAGTATGACCGAACGACATGGTGGAAGCATATTTCATTTCGCTGTCCTCCTATCTTTATTTTATTATTTTGCTTGAGGACAAGCAAAGGTTCAAGTCTGGGGGAATTTGATAACACGATTTTATATCGTATATTTAGCTTGAATTCCGTAGATATTGATAGCATTTTCCGTTTATTATGTTGATTTATTATGATATTACGCGAGTTTTTGCTTTGTTTCAGTTTTTACACTCTTATTACGACTATTTATGAAAAGGAGAGGAAATGGAGCTAAAACGACCACTATTTAGGCCTAAAATATGATAAATGGGTGCTGAAGTGAAAAGGAGGTACAAATAAGGCCCAAATGTACTAAAGAAGACCCTAAGGCCCAAAAGAAACAAGCCAGCCCACTGAGAATCAAATGTGCGTGGCCCAAACCACACAAGCAAGTGGAGACGCACGTCTCCAACGTCTCATTGGCCACGTCAGCAAAAGGGAGACGCACGTCTCCAGTCCCCTACATTTTCTCCACTTGAGACGCCCGTCTCAAGTCATTCAAAGGAGCTTCCTGAAGAAATGGAGACGCACGTCTCCAAGTCCAAGTCAGCTGAGCTTCCTCTTTTCACGCATCCCAACTGCAGAAGCTCCCCTATAAATAGAAGCAGTCACCTCAGTTCTCAATGTCCGATTTCCTGCTAACGAAGTGCTGTCGAAATTGTACCGTGCTTTATATTTTCTTCTTGCTTTCATTCAAATAGTCTATTTTTCTCACAACGAATTCTACACCGGAAATTGTTGTGAACCTTTTATAAATCTAGCCTTACGTTAGATTTATCACTTTTATTTCCTTGTTTTAATTTCCGTCCGTTTAAATTCCGAAGAACGATCCAGCCAACCTGTGGTGGAAGTTCAGTACTCGAAGATTCAATTGCAATTTATTTAATTCAGGTTTAATATTTACCGCCTTTATTTATATAGTTATTGCATGATATATTATATGCCTATTAACATGCCTTTTATTATAAGCCAAATTAATTTATGCATGCTTAACCGTATTAATATGTCTGGCTAATTTACTAAGGTATCGGTATGTAAAGTAAGTTAACTGTGGGATCCGAAATAAATTGGCTTAATTATATTTTGTTAATTATCACTTGTTTTTGGTTTGTATGTCTAATTTAATTAGTAAGTCTTAAAACCAATAGAGCGAAAGTTTGAGGGTTTAAGACGGTCAAAGGTTAAAATCAATAGAGCGAAAGTTTGAGATCTTTAACTGGATAGTAGACATTAGACATTAGTTTTAAGGATGGCGAAAGCGTATTAAAACTAATTAGAAACTTATTTATTTTCAAAAATTGTTTTTACTCCCGAGCGGGATGGCGAAAGCGTACGTTAGGGATATTAGCATGTTCCGAGTCAACAGAGCGAAAGTTTGAGATTAGGAGATTTAAATAGATAACAACTTCATAAAACAGGCATTTTATTAATTACGTTGTTTCCAAAAAGCTTTTCTAATATCTAATGGGATGGCGAAAGCGTACATTAAGAGTTAGGATAGTAATCTAAATCAACAGAGCGAAAGTTTGAGATGAGGATTTTTAACCAATTGAATTAGTAAGGATTTTTAATTGAATTATGCATTAGCCAATGGACCTTCGGATCACCTAAAGTTAAACGAAATACATACTGATATCTGTTCATTATTATATTTCTTACTATTCACAATCACTCTCCCTTAGGAACAGTCAAATTATTATCAGCCTTAGCTTTACATAGTAACCTTAGATAACGGTAGATCGATTCATAGTCCCTGTGGATTCGATATCTTTTAAAACTACACGACACGACTGTGCACTTGCAGTCATCAGATTAATAGACACGTAAAGTCGCGATCAAGTTTTTGGCGCCGTTGCCGGGGACTATTTAAGTCGATATCGTAACTCACTATTACACCGTAGAGACTAGGGCAATTCTTTCTTTCTTTTTGAACGATTGTATGCCAAATACTCGTTCACAAGGAGGAGATTTAATACAACAAATTAACGAGATCGAACGATTCATTAACGTCAAACGTCGAGCTCGCAATCTTCCCGAAGTAGCACCAATTCCGATTAATCAGGAATTGACCTTTACTAATCAAATCAATCAAATTATCCCGAAGTTAGAGATGGCTGCTATTCGTCCTCTTAGAGACTATGCCGCTCCTTCACGCGCTGAACCGCACTCAAGTATCGCACCACATGCGATTGAGGCAAACAATTTCGAACTGAAACCTTCGTTGGTCCAAGCTGTTCAACAGAATCAATTCTCTGGAAGCCCTGCAGACGATCCCAACCTCCATTTATCTGTGTTCGTGCAATATGCCGACACTGTCAAAGCTAACAACGTTAGTTCCGAAGCTATTCGATTACGTCTCTTTCCTTTCTCCTTGAGAGATAGAGCAAGAGCGTGGCTTCAATCCCTGCCTTATAATTCCATAACTACATGGGATGAATTGAAGAGAGTATTCTTAGCGAGATACTTTCCGCCTAGCAAAACTGCTATGCTAAGAGGTCAAATCAACGGATTTATGATAACACGATTTTATATCGTATATTTAGCTTGAAATCCGTAGATATTTATAGCATTTTCCGTTTATTATGTTGATTTATTATGATATTACGCGAGTTTTTGCTTTGTTTCAGGCTTTACACTCTTATTACGACTATTTATGAAAAGGAGAGGAAATGGAGCTAAAACGACCACTATTTAGGCCTAAAATATGATAAATGGGTGCTGAAGTGAAAAGGAGGAACAATTAAGGCCCAAATATACTAAAGAAGATCCTAAGGCCCAAAAGAAACAAGCCAGCCCACTGAGAATCAAATGTGCGTGGCCCAAACCACACAAGCAAGTGGAGACGCACGTCTCCAATGTCTCATTGGCCACGTCAGCAAAAGGGAGACGCACGTCTCCAGTCCCCTACATTTTCTCCACTTGAGACGCACGTCTCAAGTTATTCAAAGGAGCTTCCTGAAGAAGTGGAGACGCACGTCTCCAAGTCCAAGTCAGCTGAGCTTCCTCTTTTCACGCATCCCAACTGCAGAAGCTCCCCTATAAATAGAAGCAGTCACCTCAGTTCTCAATGTCCGATTTCCTGCTAACGAAGTGCTGCCGAAATTGTACCGTGCTTTATATTTTCTTCTTGCTTTCATTCAAATAGTCTATTTTTCTCACAACGATTTCTACACCGGAAATTGTTGTGAACCTTTTATAAATCTAGCCTTACGTTAGATTTATCGCTTTTATTTCCTTGTTTTAATTTCCGTCCGTTTAAATTCCGAAGAACGATCCAGCCAACCTGTGGTGGAAGTTCAGTACTCGAAGATTCAATTGCAATTTATTTAATTCAGGTTTAATATTTACCGCCTTTATTTATATAGTTATTGCATGATATATTATATGCTTATTAACATGCCTTTTATTATAAGCCAAATTAATTTATGCATGCTTAACCGTATTAATATGTCTGGCTAATTTACTAAGGTATCGGTATGTAAAGTAAGTTAACTGTGGGATCCGAAATAAATTGGCTTAATTATATTTTGTTAATTATCACTTGTTTTTGGTTTGTATGTCTAATTTAATTAGTAAGTCTTAAAACCAATAGAGCGAAAGTTTGAGGGTTTAAGACGGTCAAAGGTTAAAATCAATAGAGCGAAAGTTTGAGATCTTTAACTGGATAGTAGACATTAGACATTAGTTTTAAGGATGGCGAAAGCGTATTAAAACTAATTAGAAACTTATTTATTTTCAAAAATTGTTTTTACACCCGAGCGGGATGGCGAAAGCGTACGTTAGGGATATTAGCATGTTCCGAGTCAACAGATCGAAAGTTTGAGATTAGGAGATTTAAATAGATAACAACTTCATAAAACAGGCATTTTATTAATTACGTTGTTTCCAAAAAGCTTTTCTAATATCTAATGGGATGGCGAAAGCGTACATTAAGAGTTAGGATAGTAATCTAAATCAACAGAGCGAAAGTTTGAGACGAGGATTTTTAACCAATTGAATTAGTAAGGATTTTTAATTGAATTATGCATTAGCCAATGGACCTTCGGATCACCTAAAGTTAAACGAAATACATACTGATATCTATTCATTATTATATTTCTTACTATTCACAATCACTCTCCCTTAGGAACAGTCAAATTATTAGCAACCTTAGCTTTACATAGTAACCTTAGATAACGGTAGATCGATTCATAGTCCCTGTGGATTCGATATCTTTTAAAACTACACGACACGACTGTGCACTTGCAGTCATCAGATTAATAGACACGTAAAGTCGCGATCATTTACTAAAGTCTCAACACTAGGCAATGTTTATTATATAACCATTGTTGCATGTTTATAAAAGATGTATATTTTTTTTGATGAATCAACTATTATTATTGATCCAAACCAATTGTCTGTAACATCACATCATATTTATAATTCCAAATTATAAATTTTATACCAAAGTTTTTCAGTTTGGCTTATCCAATTTTGTTCCATATGTGCTATTCTATTTTCAGTTCTTCTTTTATTGGTTTCATACAAGCTGTTGGGGTCATCGGTTGTTGATTCCATAGGACTTCATTCCTATTCCTCCATATGTGGTTATATAAATGCAACTATGGGTGACAATTGAATCCATCAAGACAAAATCCATCCAATCCACCCACCACTTAAAAAGTAAGTTAATGGATTTGACAAAGTCCATCCATTTATATACATAGATTAATCCAATCCATCCATCATATTTTAATGATCCAATGAATTATTGTTATGATATATTTTAAATCCATTACATCACTTAAAAACTTGATTTTACTCTATTTTAAAAAAACGTGATTTTAATGTGTTTGAAAAACTTGATTTTACTGTATTTTTTTTTGAAAAACTCAATTTTATTGTATTTTCAAAAAACCTAATTTTACTATATTGTCAAAAAACTCGATTTTACTGTATTTTTAAAAAATCTAGATTTTACTGTATTTAGAAAAACGATATTACTATATTTTTAGAAAAACCCATTTTTACTGTATTTTTGGAAAAACCAGATTTTATTGTATTATCAAAAAACCTGATTTTATTGTATTTTCAAAAAACCTGATTTTAATGTATTTTCAAAAAACCTGATTTTACTGTATTTTCAAAAAACTTGATTTTACTGTATTTTCAAAATACCCGATTTTACTGTATTTATTTTAAAAACTCGATTTTACTTTATTTTCAAAAACCTAATTTTACAGTATTTTCAAAAAACTTGATTTTACTGTATTTAGTTTTAAAAACATGAATTTTCCGTATTTTCAAAAAACTAGATTTTGCTGTATTTAAAAAAACAATTTTACTATATTTTTGGAAAAATCCGATTTAACCTAATTTTTGAAAAAATTGATTTTACTGTAATTTAAAAAAAACTCAATTTTGTAGAATTTTCGAAAAATTAGATTTTATAGTATTTTTAAAAACTTGATTTTACTGTATTTTAGGAAAAATTCAATTTTACTGTATTTTCAAAAAACACAATTTTACTGTCTTTTCAAACAACTTGATTTTTCTATAATTTTAGAAAAACTTGATTTTACTGTCATTTTGAAACAAATTAATTTTACTATATTTTCAAAAAATATGATCTTACTGTAATTTTGAAAAAACTTGATTTCACTATATTTTCAAAAAACATGATCTTACCGTTTTTTTAAAAACCAGATTTTAATGTATTTTCCAAAAAAATTGATTTTTGTGTATTTTCAAGAAACTTGATTTCAATGTATTTTCAAAAACAACATTTTACTGTATTTTCTACAAATAGAGTTTTTCTCAAAATATAGTAAAATCAAGTTTTTTCCCAATTACGATAAAATCCTGTCTCTCCAAAAATATAGTAAAATCATGTTTTTTTAAATACCATAAAATCAGGTTTTTTGAAAAACAGTAAAATCGGGTTTTTTGAAAATACATTAAAATTGAGATTTTCTCAAATACAGTAAAATCATTCTTTTTGAAAATATAGTAAAATCGAGTTTTTCTAAAATTACAATAAAATCAAGTTATTCCAAAATTAAAGTAAAATCAAGTTTTTTAAAAACACAGTAAAATTAGGGTTTTTGAAAATACATTAAGATTGAATTTTTTGAAAATACAGTTAAATCGAGTTTTTCCAAAATTACAGTAAAATCAAGATTTTTGAAAATACAATAAAATCGAGTTTTTCTAAAATTACAGTCAAATCTAGTTTTTCCAAAATTACAGTGAAATCAAGTTGTGTGAAAATACAGTAAAATCGAGTTTTTTAAAAGACAGTAAAATCTAGTTTTTGAAAATACAGTTAAGTTGAGTTTTTTTTTCAAAAATACTGTAAAAGAGTTTAATGGACTCAAGTGCCACCCATAGTGTTTTCTCTTGCATCCCACAATGGAGACAACAAGACTCCTCTATAATCCCCATCTTTTTTAGTTTATCTTTGATCTTCAATCATGCACTTCCAGCCAAGCTATGAAACTATGTTTTGGCACATTTGTGGTTGCCCAAGTAATTTTCGTCCAATGCATCTTCTCCATCTCACCTGTTAACAAGCTTGTTGTCATCTTGATGCTATACTCATGACTTGTAAAATTCTGCCAATCAATTTTACTTTTGATCTTTTCTTTGGCCTCAACTATCTTCTTCTTATAATCCCACCAATTATTATTTTTTAAGTAAACATGGTGGACCCACTTGACCCACAAATTTTCTATGTGAATTGCTATAGACCATAAATGTTTTCCAATTGCAACGATATTTTACCCATAGCTATTTTTGTAACCAATGCCTCCATTATGTTTTGGTCTACACATGGACTCCCATGCAATGCTACTTGAACTCCAAGAGGTTGTTTTGCATGTCTAGAGGTATGCCCTACAGATGGAATTTATGTCTTTCAACACTCTTTTAAGAATGATGCAGATTTGACACCAGTAAGTGTGTATTGTGAGGAGTACAACATTCACCAAAATTGACCTGCCTGCAAAGGATAAAGTTCTAGAACTCCAAGTCCTTATTCTAGCAGTCATTTTCTCAACAAGTACTTGTCAATCTATATCAGTTATTCTCTTAGAATTTATTGGCATAACTAGATATTTGAAAGGCAGATGACTTTTCTTGAAACTAGATGCTTCTGTTATTCTTTGAATTTTTTGGTCCTTCATTCCACTACAATATATTTCTAATTTTCCTTTGTTAGGTTGGAGCCCTGATGTTTTGGGGAAGAGGGTTAGGCCTTGCATCACGGTATATATTGAGGTGAAGTCTCCCTTGCAGAATAACAAGACATCATCAGCAAAGCTCAGATGATTGAGCTTTAAATCTTCACATCTCTCATGGAACTTGAAAGTGTCTATGTCACCAATTTTCTTTATAATTTTAGATAAGTACTCCATACCAATCACAAACAAGAGAGTGGACATGGGGTCCCATTGCCTTAATCTTTTCTTGGTATTGAAGAAGTCATTCATGGTTCCATTTATCATTATGGAGAATTTTGGGGTTCTAACATATTGTGTGATGAGAGCTATGAATCTTCTAGGGAAATTGAGTCCATGTAATAAAGTCCCATATCAGTGTCTTAAGCTTTCCTGAAATCCAGTTTAATCATGCAATTAAGTTTACTATTTATTTTATTTTTTATTTGTAAACTAAATGATCTATCCATTATGTTTTTGTAATAATCGAGGGATAAGATAATCATATCTTACTATAAAAGCACTCATTAAACAAATTTTACTATAATCCCAACTTATATTTAGTCGTTCCAAACTCGTATGCATCATTCTTTGGGATGAATTGCAAGTCAAAAAAATCTTTAATGTTCAATGTTCTTCTATCTTGTACAAAATATCTTTTTGTCCTTGCATTCTATCTCACGTAATAGTGCTGATGTTGTTGTATTTTTAGAATAACCTTCATTTGTTGTCAATCAAAGAAAACATCATTGCTTTTCTCGGTTGACAACATTGAGAAATTTATTCCTAAACATGCTGTAAATTGCAAAAAAAATGGTGAATGGTAAAAAATTAAAATGGAAACATGATATGTTACTTTCAATTTTTTATCATTCACCATTTTTTTGTTGAAATTTATTACCTCTGTTCTTTACTAAAACTAAAAGATTTCCTTATTTTATTTTTTAATTAAAAATGAAAATACCCTTCCCCTCAGTTTTAAGACAGAACCGAGGGGTTTTGTTACACAGCTACAACAACGAATCTATACCACATATTCATAAAGGAACAACGCTCGAGATATTGCCAAGACATCAATCCACAACAAACTACCTACATCCACCATTTGCTCAAGATAATAAATTCTTGGATCTTAAAGAAACTTGAAAAAGTTTTGTATGATGATTGCAAGTGCAGAAAAAACATTTTTTAATAGTTAGAACAAATAACTAATCAAAAGTTGTATGCATTCAATTCATTGAACTTTAAACAAATGATATGCAACAAAATCTAGATAACAACAAAGATTTGTTGTACTCCAAGAATAACAACGACGATGATGAATCTGGATTTGTTGTAATCAATGTATTTTAACATTTTGTATAAACAATGTAATTTTTAAAAAATAAAAATAAAAGAAAAGCTTATTCACCTCGATTATATTAACTGAAACTGAGGGGTATGTGAAAAGAAATACTTTTTACCTTGGTTTTTGTCATAACCGAGGGAATATTTAAGCGTGTTTATTGAAGATATTCACCATCGTTAAACAAATATTTGTCGTCCATTTAATAAGTATTAACGCTCAAGACAATGTCATTAATTATTCGCGTGAAACATGAAGCGTAAAGACGCTTGGAAAAGTATTTGATTTTATTTGGTTTTAAGGTTTATGTTTTTAAATATTTGGTTTTAATGTTTATGTTCTTAAATATTTATTAGAGTAGAAAATCATATAACTTGAATATTTATTTTATTTATCTAATTTTTTTTGTTTTATATCAGAAACAAATGCAAACAAAAGTCATTGAGAATATACTCACATCCAACATTTTTTTTGATAAGCAAATGATTCAAATGAGACTACTAGGGATACTCCAAGCCGAGTATAAAGATAGTCTACGACTCCCACCGACTAAATTATTTTAGATAATCAAGTGGGCATTTGCACCACTCATAGAAATTACAATGAAACATACTTTTGGTACCTAGAACCAGCCACCTCCAAGATAATAATTTAATCCTAAAAACTAAATCATCAACATCTAGTATTCCTTCGTTGAAAACCACCTCATTCCTTGCTGTCCAAATACACTAGTACACAGCCAAGCTAATCATCCCAACCATATCTTTTCTCACTTTTTCTCGAAATCTAAATATACATAACAAAAAGTTTTTGCAACAATCATCACCTACCATAAATACCGTATCAAGCCATGCTTGAACTATCTCCCATATCCTCATAGTAACTTGACAATTTAACATCAAATGCTCCAAATCTTCAGCATGATCATAGCAAAAGTAACACACCAAATCAGGATCGTTATGAATGATTTTCCTTCGTGCTAGTTGGTTCTTAGTAGGAAGCCTGTCATTAAAATTAAGATTCATTGATTCGAAGATCCAACATATTACCTTCACTAACAAATTATTTTTACTTTAATATTTTGTGTAAATAATATAATTTGTAAGTAAATTAACTTATTAATATTTTGTGTAAACAATCTAATGAGTATTTAAAAAAAAGAATTTATTTTTACCCTCGATTTTGTGCATAAATCAAGTGAGTTTTGAAAATATAAAAAAGTTTTTGCTGAGGATCAATTCATGTGCATAAAATTTCCCCCCTAGATTTTTTATAATCGATGGGTAAAGTGAAAGCTTTTTATGACGCCTTTTGTTACCTTGCTTTTGTAGTCGACGTAAAATTCATTTTGCGTTCGAGGTTAAATGTATTTTTCGTAGTAGTGAAAATAATATCTAAGACAAATTAAAAGTATTAACACAACCACAATCATGTCTTATTCCACTAGTCGACTAAATGGATCAACTTTCGGCATGATATTCTATTCAATACAATGTTTCTATCAAAATCACTAATCTTGAGATCTTTTTTAATAACTTCTCTTATAATATTTTAAACTCTTCTTTTTCCTCTATTTGTTTGAATTCACTCCATCTATTATACTCTTCTAACAACAAAATCTACTAATCTTTTCTCTACCTATCCTAACTATCTAAATCTAAGTCTATTTTTCAACATTCTCTACTAATAAATAAATATTAAAAAAGAAAATTAAATTACATCATACTAATACATGGGGTAGAAAACTATGGTAATTTAAAGATATTTGTTCCTTTTCAACGTTAGATAAATGTCCTCCAATATCTTATTTATTTATTTTATATCTTTAAATAAATATTTAACTTTAAAAAAAGTTAAAAACAAATATAGAAAACAAGGACACCAAAAAAGATTATATATTTTCCATAGTATAGTAATTTAAATGATTATAAAAATAATTAAAATTTCACACATTAAATATTTTCTATCTATTATTGAGTTTTTCAATAACTCAAATAATTTTTTCGATTACTTTTTTCCTTGTCTTTTATATTCTTAGTAAAATTTAGTCCCTGCATTTTCTATTTTACCCCCACACCACTACGCTATTTTCATCACAAATAATCATGCAACTCATAATCTTGGTAGATTTATTTTCCACCCCAATCAACATGCAAAGATTCATTACTTATATTTTGATTCTTTGTTTTATTTCATCTAGTCTAAGTACACTATCAAATGTTGGAACCACAAATGATATTTATAATGTGATGGAGTATGGTGCAGTTGGTGATGGCAAAACTGATGATACACAAGTATATATTCCTGCATTTTTAAAAATAATTTAAATAGGGTTTATATATATTAATACGTGTTTAGAATACTACAAAATATTTCTTTACTAAATTATATAATTTTTTAAAATGGGAAGAATTAAATATGAATTTTTTAAAATTTCAAAAGATAATGAAAAAATAATGCAATTCTCGACTTAAAAATCAATTTTGAGTTTCTTTTTTTTCGAGGAACATTTTATAACTTTTTAAACATGTCTGTAAAATAATCATTCCAAAATACACATCGGTTTAACAGTATAAACTAAAACTACGTGCATAATAATTTTGTGGGGACCAAAACATGTCTTTTTTTATTAGGGACGAAAAACAAAATTTGGTAATTTTATAGGGACCAAAAACATATTTAACACTAATTTTTAAACAAATTAATTTATTGATATTTTGTGTAAACAATCTAACGAGTTTTTAAATTTTTTTCTTTGCCCTCAGTTTTGTGCATAAGTTAAGCGAGTTTTGAGAATATAAGTTTTTTTTGCTAAGGATCAAACCCATGTACATATAATTTTATCCCTAGATTTTTTATAATCGATGGGCTAAGTGAAAGCTTTTTATGACGTCTTTCGCTACATTACTTCTGTAATCGAGATTAAATGTGTTTTTTGTAGTAGTGAAAGTAATGTCTAAGACAAATTAAAAATATCAACACAACCACAATCAAGTCTTATTCCACTAGTCGACTAAATGGATCAACTTTCGGCATGATATTCTATTCAATACAATATTTCTATCAAAATCATTAATCTCAAGATCTTTTTTAATAATTTCTCTTATAATATTTTTAACTCTTCTTTTTCCTCTAATTGATTGAATTCACTCCATCTATTCTACTCTTCTAACAATAAAATTTACAAATCTTTTCTCTACCTATCCGAACTATCTAAATCTATTTTTCACAATTCTCTACTAATAAAAAAATATTGAAAAAGAAAATTAAATTACATCATACTAATACAAGGAATCATACTAATACAAGGGGTAGAAAATTATGGTAATTTAAAGATATTTGTTCCTTTTCAACGTTAGATAAATGTCCTCCAATATCTTATTTATTTATTTTATATCTTTAAATAAATATTTAACTTTAAAAAAAGTTAAAAACAAATATAGAAAACAAGGACTCCGAAAAAGATTATATATTTTCCTTATTATAGTAATTTAAATGATTATAAAAATAATTAAAATTTCATACATTAAATATTTTCTATCTATTATTGAGTTTTTCAATAACTCAAATAATTTTTTCGATTACTTTTTTCCTTGTCTTTTATATTCTTAGTAAAATTTATTCCCTGCATTTTCTATTTAACCCCCACAACACTATGCTATTTTCATCACAAATAATCATAGTAACTCATAATCTTGGTAAATTTATTTTCCACCCCAATCAACATGCAAAGATTCATTACTTATATTTTGATTCTTTGTTTTATTTCACCTTGTCTAAGTACACTATCAAATGTTGGAACCACAAATGATATTTATAATGTGATGGAGTATGGTGCAGTTGGTGATGGAAAAACTGATGATACACAAGTATATATTCCTGCATTTTTTAAAATAATTTAAATAGGGTTTAGATATATATATTTTTTAATTGTATGTTGAATTGTAGGCATTTGCAAGTGCATGGAGTAAAGCGTGTAATGGAGGAGGGATGTCAACATTAGTTATACCATCAGGAAAGTCATTTTTGGTGACAACAGTAGACTTTAATGGTCCTTGCAATGCCAAAATTCTCATTCAGGTATATATTATCTAACATTTAATTCAACCTTGATCCAACATTTATTAACAATGTTTGTGCATGTGATTCTTTAAAGAAAAATATATATCATTATCAAAATATATTATCTTTTCTCATTTGGTGTTTTTTTATTTTAAAATTGTATATATTCTAAAATATTTGCTATAATATAATAAATCACATTCATTTTTTTGGGTCAGTTTGAAGGACAAATAGTTGCACCTCCTAAAGATGGGTGGAAAGGTGGGGAGCATTTCATTACCATTGAACGTGTAAATGGACTTACAATTGATGGTAATGATCAAGGAGGAATCGATGGAGATGGATCTACTTGGTGGGATTGTATAAGTTGCAATCGACCTGGGGTAATTTGTAATTTTATTATTCACTTTGGCATATTATTATTATTATTATTATTATTATTATTATTATTATTATTAGAATTTAATTTGTATGCACCAATACTGTAAAGTAGTTTTACACCCTCAGGGGATTGTGATCGTTAAATACTTATTAAAATTTAAGTTTTTTTTTTATTATTTATAAAATAATATTTGTGAATGGTTGTGATGCACTGTCGGTGTAAAGAACTTTACACTCACAATGCATAGTAATTAATCTATTATTATTATTAGTATTATTATTATTATTATTATTTTTAAATGAAAAATAATATATTAATAAAGAGATGAAAATCCGGAAAATACAAAATATAGATATGTTAACAGGTGCTAAAACAAATCACCACAAAAGAAAAAAGGAGTAATTAATATTTTGAAGTGATTGATTGTGAATATATTTTGTAATTTTTTTTCTTCTGATGATGATACAGTTATTGGCTTTTCATGCATGCAATGATCTCAGTGTTAATAAACTGAAAATCAGTAATAGTCCAAAAGCTCATGTATCTGTTAATGAATGCAATCATGCAACATTCTCTGGTATATCCATTGATTCACCTGCTACGAGTCCCAACACAGATGGATTTGATATTTCTTTATCCACTTATGTCTTGATACAAGATTCCAACATAAAAGCTGGTAATTAGTTTTTATGTATTATCTTTCATATTTTAAACTTTTATTTTGTCTTAAAAAAATTAAGTTTTTTCATCAAAATTACAAACATGATTTTGTTATGAAAAAAGAGGAATAGTCAATTATAAGTAAATATTATAAATGAGTAAAAAATGAAAAAATAAAAGTATTTTTTTATAGATTATTCTTAAAATGATTACATTTGTAAAAAAATTTATTTATGAATGCTTTTTTTTTTTAACTTTGTATTTTTTTTATATAGGTGATGATTGTATTGCCATAAATGGTGGCTCATCTTTTATCAATGCTACTGGAGTTTATTGTGGACCGGGACATGGGATAAGGTTTATAAAAATTATCTCTTTTAAGTTAAATGCTCAAATTGCCATAAGAAGATATCATACAATTCACGACCTAAAATTTATTTTTAATCTCATTTTTAATATTAAAATTCTATTCTTTTTGACTAAACCTGTTTTATTTGATATGATAATTTAAATAGTGTTGGTAGCCTTGGAAAAAAGAGACCTAATGATCAAGTTTCAAATGTTTATGTACGAAACTGCACTTTCACGGAAACTCAAAATGGAGCAAGAATCAAGACAGTTCCGGTGAGTACGTAACTAATTAAGTTAAATATTTTAATAGTTGATAAAAAACATGAATCTTTCAATTTTACATGCAAATGATTTTTTTATAGGGTGGAACAGGCTATGCGAAAAATATTACATATGAGCAAATCATCCTTCAAAATGTTAGGAACCCAATATATATAGATCAAGGATACAATGCTCGTCTCGACGATGTATATATTTCACTCTACTCTATTTTATCGCTTACTACTTTTATTTACATAATATATATACTAATTCCAAGCTTAGTTTGCTATCTTTGTTTTGATCTTTTTTACCTTCTAATTATTAGGAGACATCGATACCCGTGAGTTCTGTGACATATCGAGGATTTACCGGAACTTCTAGTTGTGTGTTCGCTATTAATTTAAATTGCAGTTCATCTGGATGTTATGACATTTTATTGGATCAAAACAATATTGTATCACCTGGGAAGACGGCTTCTGCATTTTGTAGAAATGCTCATGGAACTGCTACAAATACTGTTCCAAATGTTGGTTGTCTTTCTCAATAATGTGTTATTGGTCTTCATATGTGGATGAATAATGAGTCTATTAGTTGCTAGACCTGCAATTTTGTAGTTGATGTAGCTATATTATGCAATAGCTTATACAAAGTATAATTTAGCTTCATCATTGGAATCAATAAAAAATATATAATCTTCTTCTTCTTCTTTTATCTGGAATTTCTTCCTCTAAATTATAGAATGCGACTCTTTAAATGGTATATCATTTTTCTTTGTTCTTATCGACATTCTAAATCTATAAAATTTAGGTATTTTCACGCAATTACGCAATCACCCAATTGTTTTTGACAAATGCATTAAATAAGTGATTATCTAACTATACGTTTTTTTATATTTTATTCAAACACATATGTTGGTTTAAAAGTTTTAAAAAGTTCAAATCAATTTGTAAAAATGAATAGATAAAAATGATCATACCTCTTTTCAACGATGTATGATCTTGTCCTAAAGCAATCAATTACCTATTTTTGTAGCACAATTAATTCGTTTAGAATCCTTTAAGTTTAACTATTTAAAAAAAATCTCGGTTAAATAAAAGATAATTTTTTAGACCCAATTTAATCGTTTGGTCTTTTTAGTTCAAATATCAATGATATCATTTCTGTATATCATTGATAACTATAAATATATTTACTTTCATAGAGATATATACATTAATACATAAAACCAAAAACCCGAGATGGTTGGCCCAGCGGAAGGGAGCTCGGGTCCCAAGGGTTTACTCCTTTTAAGGTCTTTTCAATAATTAGTAGAGAGCCTACACGAGGTCTGTCATTTGGACAATCCTCATGATTAAAAATCTAAAGTAATACCTAAGCATATTTGAAAGTAAACACAAGAATAGTTTTAGAGGTAACCAATGCTTTAAAGTACCAAAGTTGGTGTTTGAGAGAGAGAGAGAGAGAGAGAGAGACCAATGCTTTAAAGTACCAAAGTTGGTGTTTGAGAGAGAGAGAGAGAGAGAGAGAGAGAGAGAGAGAGAGAGAGAGAGAGAGAGAGAGAGAGAGAGAGAGAGAGAGAAAATGACATTTGAAAAATTTGAGCCAATATGACTCGAGTTACCAAATTTTGTGACTCGTAGCATGTTTCTCAAATACTAAGGAAAATCGAGTAACTCGAGTCATGATCCTTATCAAGAATACATATTTAGTTTTAACTCAAGTCATGATTCGATAATAAAAACAAAATTCAATTTTCCCCCTTTTGACACTCCTAATCCACCCCAAATCAAAATACCCCCTTCCCCTCTTAAACTTTCCAAATATTCAAGAAGCCATTGAATCAAATTAAACACACTTTATTAAAAGGATTGAATCAAATAAATGAACTACTAAAAATATAATTTTTAATAGTAAAGCATATCCAATGTTTTTTTACCAACATCAATTAATACCTTAATCATAGAATTCTTAGAAACCCACCTTATTATTGTCAAGAAAATGACTAGCTTCCAAAAGATGAAGGTTTACAAAGGTTTGATGAGGAAAATTTTTAGAAATGAAGGATTGTCTTCCTTATAGTATGCCTCTAGCAACCAAACTCCTTTCTTATTCCTTGATTCATTACTTCATTTCATTCCAAAATGGAGAATGAGTAATTCCCTTAATTGTAATGATATCTCACATTGTGAAAAGAATTATCTTTACCATTAGGTTAGTTTTAAGTGCTATAAATTCTTCGTCAACTCAATTGAATACTCCTAGTACCTGAGAGGTTGCTTCTGGCAAAGAGGATTACTTTGCAAAAGATACTTAGTTCTATGCTAAGTTGTCCGGGCCTCCTATTATAGATTCGGTCGTAAAAGCTGCGTTGTTCTTGTGGAAGGTAAATACTTCCTCAAATTTCCTTTTCTTTGGCTAAAGAATAATTCATAACAGAATTGCTACCAAAGACCAATTGTACAAAAGAGGAATTTTAGAGGCCAACAATTTACTTTGTGTGTTTTGTTCGACGACGGAGGAAAGTTTACTTCATCTTTTAGGTGGCTTCCGTGTGTTGAAGGACATTTGGTCGAAGGTTTTCGCGTGGATAGGAGCGATAGTAGATTTCTCTTTGGAGGACTTCTTGCTTTTTCCCTTCTTCTTTGACAAAGTAAGGAATTTAGCCAAAAGGAGGATAATGAGTGTTATTTGGCTTGCAACGTGTTGGAGTGTTTGGACGAGCCACAACAACATCATTTTCAACAATGGTTGTTTTAGTTTTCTTGATTGTATGTCGGAGTTAGTGTTTCGCTCTTGGAAGTGGTTACAATCAAGTCTTAAGCTTGCTTCAAGTTATAATTTTCATGTTTGCCACGTTCTTCCGCTTTGTTGTTTTGAGTAGCGGGTTTCTTCTTTTGACTTTGTATTTGGGTAGAACAACCCTTTTGATCTAGTTCAATTCAATTGCCTATAAAAAAAATTATCTGGGAGGTTGGAATGTTGTTAAATTGTGTTTTATGAAAAAGTATTCTTATTTACATGTTATAAAACATTCACTAGTTGCAATTAGATACTCCATATACCAAAGAGGTTTATACAGACAAAGCAGGTTGGCTTGTTATTAGATACTCCTTAACCTGGGAGGTGTGGGGTTGTAAAATCGTATTTTTAAAAGGTCATAATTTAAATAGAGTCATTATAGGTTTCACTCATGAGATATCTCACTTATATAGTTGATGATTCGAAAGGGAACTTGGTTATTTTTTAAATAAAACTGTTAATCGTTAATTTAGCTTTAGTTATATAAAATGCACAGAAACCAATCAATTGCGCTTTGAGCATCCCTCGTTAAATTTTATTTCAACTTGTGAAAACTACGCTCACATTCCCAATTCCAACTGAAGGGAACTTCCTTGCAAATATGCCTTGTCAAAGGCAACCCCAACTGAGAGAATCCCTTGATGAATATTTGATAAACCTGGCTAACCCTAAGAAACTCCTAACTCCAGAAGCATTCTTAGGTCTTTCATAATTTATTACTGCTTCTACCTTTGATGGATCTACTGCCACACCAACTTGAGAAATAACATGCCTAAGGAACATGACTTTCGACATCAAGAATTTACCTAAAATGAATTTTGCAAAGAGGTTTTTTTCTTGCAAAATGGATAACACAATCCTAAGATACTACTCGTGTTCTTGTGGAGTACGAGAGTAAATCAGGATATCATTTATGAAGATTACCACAAACTGATCTTAAACCTTTGTATGGGGAAATCTCTTACCATATGTCCTCCCTCATAGGGAATGATAGCATCTTAATACTCCAGATTGACATCTCCTAAAATGAGGCCTCTTGCACGTTTGTAACTGCAGTGGTTACACCGGTCTCACACCCCGGGGTTCATTTACTTTAGTCGATGAACCTTTAGGATTCAATTGCTGACTACCTGAATCCTTCTTACCTTGCCTTGATTTATCTCTTTCTGCCTGAATCTTTTTGAAACTATTCTCCGCAACATAACATTGTTGCAACATATTGACATAACTGTTGAACTGTTGTTGTGCACCACTATGCTCAATATCCCCTCACAACCTAAACATAAATTGGTTAATCTTCCACCTTTCATCCAGATCATACAATGCTTTATTAGAATAAGGAGCCATATCTTCAAACTTTTCAGCAAACTCAGCCACAAACATATTTCTTTGACATAATTGCCAAAATTCGAATTCTTTCTATGCTCTTAAATTGTCGGGAAAATAATTATTTGGAAACAGTGCCTTGAAGTGATCACAGTCCTTCGGAAGTTAACTTTCCCCTAACTTAAACTTGTTTGTCCCTAAACAAGAATCAACTAACTCAAGGAAACAAATGCAAAAATTCAAAAATCACGAGTCAATAAGTTTTGAAAAACAGAAACAAATGTATGGCTCAAATGAAAAACGGTACACACAAAGAAACATACTTACCACTAACTACGACAACAACATAAATATGACACAAATTCTAAATACAAAGTATATACCAAACATTTTAAAACAACACTAATTCACAAATGAATCACACCTAGCACACAATCATCAGTAGATGAAAAACACATGAAAGTGGAGTATTTTCACTCATCCAACAATCTTGCAATCAATAGATGAAATTATGCAACCATCCAAAAATTATGTTGAAAACACAAAGGTAAGAATCATAAGGATTTTTCAAGGTTGTAATGTGGCTTGGTTAACAAAAAAGGGATAATTCCTATGGCTAATTGAAACAAAAACTTGCCCAAACCTAAGGGGGTGATCAACTCACAAAAGTTCAAACACAAAATTCCAACCAAACTTCTTCATAATCCCAAATTTCTCAAACCAATCAAATACCTATTAACAAAATATTATTCCATACTATTTTCTTTTTCTTTTTCAAAACTTTTCTCTTTTTTCTTTCTTTTTCTTTTCACTTCTTTTCCACATTTTTTCTTTTCTTTTTCTTTTCTAAACCTCATAGCAGCCACAATATAAATGAGCAAAAAAATTTTCTTCCCAACTTGAATATAACCATAATCATAATATGAATACTCTGTACTTTCTAAGGCAAGGCAAACACTCAAACTATAAATCATAGTTGATGGTTCGAGAAAACAAAGAATCAACAATCATACAAAAATGAGAACCAAACACTCATAGACAAGTATTTAGCAAAAACAACATGGACATTGACAAAAACGCTCAAAAGGGATACTAATGATCACACACTCACAAGGTGAATTGACTACTAGACCAAGGTAGTTATGCTCAAAATGAAACAAAAATTCCTTGATCCTTTTCATGCTTTCATATAATCAACACAAACAAATTACTAAGCATAATAAAATCTAGTTAGAATAAGAGTTGTGATCTCTAGCATATGTGAACAATGAAAATCTACCTCAAGGTGGAAACTAAAGTGATTCACGAATGAACAAATAAACAAAATAATGAATGGCATAAAAGTTGTAAAAGCCTAAATATCATGAATATGCTATAGTCTAGAAAGCGATAAACACATACCTTGGACGTGTACAAAACATTAACAAAGTAATTACCATACACTCGCAAGTTGAAACAATCAAACTTGGAAAATCACCTCAAATTCCTCGAATACTCAAAACAAACTCAAAGGCAAACACACAACTATTAATATACACAAACTAAAAGACCAGACAAAATTGTCTAAACAAATTTAAAAGTGAGATTTGAAATTTAAGAACTGGTCCGATCTAAATTTGTTTAGCCAATTGCATCACACTACCTAAACTAAACAAAAAACTAAAAAGAATAAACATGTTTGTTTTATGTCGTAAGCTCGATGCTTATTATTTAAGAACATTCCTTCAAGTTACTTCCGCCCGGAAATTTCTATCCACACACAAGAAAATGTAAAAGGAAATAAACAATAATATAAAAAATTCACAAGTATAAGTATAAATATAAACAAGTAAGAATATATAATATGTGCGATATATACATAACTCAAAACCAAAGAGACTATTGCGATGCAAGTTAATAAACACCAATCCCCGACAACATCGTCATTTTGTTGAAGTGCTATAGCGGCAAGCAACAAAAGTTTTGGAAATATTTATCCGGGAAATTTATCGTCTCCACATGGATCAGTGGCATTGAACTGCCATTAAAAAATTTCTAAAGTTATGAGTTTGGATCGAATGGTTAAAGCATAAAAACGGAAAAGTAAATATTAACACAAAGATAATTCATTCCTCAGAGAGAAGCAACTTATAAGGCATTGCATATAATCTACTTCTCACAAGCTTAAACTTATCGATCAGTTATACTCAACCTACAATAATCGTCAGTATCATCCAGTGTCACTCAAACCCTAAGTCATTTCTAACCCAAAGTAGAGAGAACTACTATATCATCTCGTCAACGATCTCTCAGCTAACCTCAACAACATAGCAGGCCTCCATATCATTTATATCGACGATCTCTCAACTGACACAAATAACACATAAGAATTAAACTTCGGCACTCATAAAGATTGTTAGCTCTAAATCTATCTCTAGAATCCAGAAACTAACAGATGATCATCCTATATAAGGATTCGAGCAGTATATGTCTATAACAACCCAAACCCTGAGTACAGAGCAAAAATCTAAGACAATAATCTACACAAATTTGTAAAGCACATTTTATATAACGCCATCGACGACAAATATACATGAATTCAAAGTAAATACATAGAGAGAAAGAGAGAAAAACCACAAATCTTCCGGGTTGTCAGCGTCGGTCAATGAGCAATCTACCTCCGAATCATCAAGTGAAAGATCATAAGTAGTTTTCTAAGCTAATCTAACAAAGGAATGAGGTTGATGAAGTTGGGATAACAAGAATCATCCCCAAACAATATAACCCTAACAAATGAAATATATACAAAATCTGTCTCGACGCGTTCGCCCAACGAAGTGAAGCTTCGCCTGGCAAATTCTTATTCACTCGCTTGGCGGTTAAGAGGCAAACCAATTCAGTAGCCAAGGGAAACTTTCATCTTCACGTTTGCCCGACGACTCACACTAGAAGCAGTAGATTCACCCGGCGAAGGAGAGCTTTGCCCACTGACTGACACCAGTATGTAACTTCTTCTTTTCTTCATTCTATTGATTTATTTCTTTGCCTTATTTCTTTGTTGACCCAAAATGCATCCTTAAAGATTTATTCCTCAATGTTTCATACATGCCCAAATACCTACAAAATGAATGAAAAACTATTAGTCGGTACATAAATGAATCAAAATACGATTATAAACAAACTAAACGTATTTATACACTACGCTGGGAGTATTCAATGGAAATACAAAAAAAAAACACGATAAGTGCCCCAAAACTATATATACAAAACACTACAAATTGACACTTAGCAAAGACCCTGACAGCGTTTTGAATGGAATATGGTGGTTTTGGTAGCGGCGGTTCATTCAGATATGGCAACACGTTTTCGAGGAGAGGGAGGCACAACTGAGCATGGTTTTTCTTGCAATGGTCGGGGTAGAGGTCACCGAAATGGCTGTGTTCAAATGGTGGTCGTGAAGTGCGTTTTCGAGAAGTGATTTCTCGTGCTTCCGGTGAGATTCCGGCAAGCCTGATTCTCACTTCTTATTTTTTGTTTGGTTTGATTTCTGTGTTGTGATTGAAGTTGTGTATTTTTTTTATTATGAATTATTATTGATGAATGGTGATAAATATATTATGATGTGTTGAAGAAGTATGATTTGGTGTTGACCAAATGCTAATGTGAATGTTTAGTTGAAAGAGGAATTTATTTTTGTGTTGTATGATTATGGAATTGAGGTTTATGTTTGATGATGGATACTTGTTTGGAGGAAGGTGATTGTGATTACGGTTGAGGAGGGAGGAGAGTGAAGGTGATTAGAGGGTGTAGGTTTATGTGGTTAATGGTGATGAAGGTAGGAGGAAGTTGATGAAGATATGAACTGTGGAGGTTTGGTTACGGTGAAGGGAGTTATAAATGGTTGTTAGTGGTAAGGGAGTTGGTAGAAAGGCTGGTGGATTGTGGTTATATGATGATGAGGATGATGTTGATGGTTTCTATGTGTGAACTCTCCCCACTCTTCTATGTATGATGTTATCCTTTATTTATAGAATGTGTAACTGAGGTAAGTGTGAGAGAGGTGTAAGAGTGTATGTGTAGTGAGAATGAGGGAAGAAAAGTGTGATTAGGAGTGTGTGAGTGAGGGTGTGTGAGAATGAGGGAAGAGAAATGTGATTAGAGTGTGAAGAAAAAACTTGGAAGACTGAGCAAAATAAGGAGATAATTTGAGAAGATATTTTGCCTAGTTTGTCATCTAGTGCATTTTAGATGTTTTTTTAAAATTAGTGCAAATGATAAAAAATAAATTAAAGGATGAATTATTCATTATGTTTATATTTTAATTGTTTTGATCACTAATTAAAAAAACTCGAATGAAAAGGAATTCAGGTAGAAAAAAGGAAGTTGAAGGGCACGGTTCCATTGAAACAGTATGGGGATATATCTAAAACAGGGCATGTGGATGGAGCTGTTTCTAACAGAATTTTAGACAGGAGGGATAGTAGTTCGGACGCCATCAAGAGTTTCAATTCTTCTGACGATGCTGCCTCGGTGAATGGATCTGGCCCAGTTTCGGTTTGTTACGGAGAGCTATCGGCAGCGTCGGACATTATCAGGTGCAACCAAAGAATTATCGGGAACTTTGGTGTGGAGGCGGGTGAGAAATTATGGAGGGCGATAAACAATTTAGGAGTTATTATGGAGGACACTAGGAGTGATTGCTGCACGGTATTACAGGAAGCGGAGAAGAATGGGGGAAAGAGTAAGGACGGTGGGGTGGAGATTAAAAAGTTTTTGAAATGATCGTCGGTTCTTTTAATATAAGGGGCGGAGGTAGCAGAGTTAAGAGGAACCGTATTAGTAATATTATTCAAAAGGGAAGGGCAGATTTATTTTTCATTCAAGAAACAAAGTTGAAGGATATTTCAGAAACGTTAGCTAGAAGCTTTTGGGGGAAGGAGGACATAGATTTCTCGTTCTCGGAATCGGAAGGTATGTCAGGAGGTATGCTTATTCTTTGGAAGGTGAGTTCTATGTCGGTTATCTGTAGTTTCAGAGGTCAAGGTTTCTTGGGGGTCAAAGCTTGTAGGAATAACAATGTGTATTACTTTGTCAATGTTTACTCGTCGTGCTCGAGTTCTTCTAAGCGTACTCTTTGGAAAACTTTGGTAGAATTGAAAGATAAATTTTGTGATGGCCAATGGCTTATAGGGGGAGATTTCAACGCTACTAAGGAGAGAAGTGAAAGGGTAGGGCTTTCCTCGTCGAACAATCATTCGGAGTGGAGGAATTTTTCCAACTTTATCGATGAGTGCGGTTTAGTGGATGTCCCGTGTAAGGGAAAAAAGTATAGTTGGTTTAGTAGTGATGGGAAGACGAAGAGTAGATTAGATCAGTTTCTTGTAGATGGTAACATCGTTTCTTCGTGGGGAGTGGTGGGTCAATTAATTGGGCGGAGAGAAATTTCGGACCATTGTCCGGTTTGGTTGGTTGTGGATGTTGAAGATTGGGGGCCTAAACCATTCAATTTCAACAATGAGTGGTTTAATAATAGATATTTTCTTCCTTTTCTTGAACGTGAGTGGAAGGAGCTTAAGGTGTTTGGAAGAGGCGATTTTGTGTTAAAGGAGAAACTTCGTTTATTAAAAGAAAGGATAAAATGGTGGAATTTGACGGTGTTTGGCAAGTTCGACTTAGAGGTGGAAGAGGGTGTTAGAGACTTAAATGAGGCGGATGATATCGATGTTTTTAGCGAGGAGTTAAGGGCTATTAAGAGTAATGCTAGTAGTAGGATTTGGTTGAATCTCAAAATTAAGGAGAATATGCTCATTCAAAAATCTAGACTAAAATGGTTCAACGATGGAGATTCGAATAGCAAGTACTTCCATAGAGTGATGAAAGAAAGGAGGAGGAGGAACCATATTAGTGCAATCTCTACGAGAAACGGTATCATCATGAAAGCGGAGGAGGTTAAGGAAGAAGTGAGAGATCATTTTCAAGGGAAATTTAAGGAGATTTGCCAAAGAAGACCAATCTTGGATGAGGTTTCGTTCCATTCTTTGAGTGAGGATGATAGTTCCTCTCTTGAGGTTCCGTTTTCCGAGGAGGAAATAAGGGAAGCGGTGTGGAATTGTGATGGTTCGAAGAGTCCTGGACCGGACGGTTTCTCCATTCTTTTCATTAAAAAGAGTTGCAATTTCATTAAAGAGGACTTCTTAGCTTGCTTTAAGGATCTTCACTCGGGTTATTTTCTTTCTAAGGCTATAACCTCCTCCTTTCTTACTTTGATTCCTAAGTCCTCCAATCCTTTAGGTTTGGACGACTATAGACCTATATGCTTGGTGGGGTGTATTTACAAAGTTATTTCTAAAGTTTTGGCCGGTAGAATTAAAAGAGTACTATCTTCTGTTATTTCTCAATGCCAAAGTGCTTTTGTCCCGGGCGTCAATTGCTTGACGGGGTCCTTATTGCTAATGAGTTGGTGGATTTCGCGTCTAAGGAAGGGAGGGAGTGTCTACTTTTTAAAGTAGACTTTGAAAAAGCTTACAATAAGGTTAATTGGAACTTTCTTAGCTTCATGATGAGAAAGATGGGATTTGGGGAGAGGTGGATAGAGGTTCTTGTTTTCTCTAGCAAAATGTTGGTTTTAGTGAACGGTAGCCCCACTAAGGAGTTCGTTGTGGACAGAGGTTTACATCAAGGGGATCCGTTATCTCCCTTTCTCTTTGTTATAGTGGCGGAAGGTTTGAAAACCTTAGTTAACAAGGCGGTGGATATCGGGGAGTTTGTTGGGTTTAATGTAAAAGGTAATTGTTTCGTGGATGTCTTACAATTCACGGATGACACCTTACTTGTGGGAGATGGGAGTTGGAGGCATTTGTGGGCTATCAAATCGGTGTTGCATGGTTTTGAAATTGTTTCGGGTCTTGGTATCAACTTTACCAAGAGTAAGCTCATTGGTATAAATATTAATTCTCATTTCTTGGAGGTGGCGACTTCTTTCCTTTCTTGCAAGTTGGAATCTAAGGAGTTCTCTTTTCTCGGGATTCGCATCGGATATAATCCTAGAAGGATTGATTTTTGGAGACCCGTAGTGGAGAAAATTAGGAAGAAGCTTTGTTCTTGGAAAGGAAGATGGCTTAGTTTCGGAGGAAGAATTACCTTATTAAAATCTGTGCTTGGTAGTTTACCCATTTTTACTTTATCTTTTTATTTGGCTCCGAAGAAGGTCACTCGGGAGATTAACACAATTCAAAGCAATTTTTTGTGGGGAGGAACGAAGGATAAGAGGTGTGTTCATTGGGTGAAGTGGGAAGATGTTTGCTTACTGGTGGATAGAGGTGGTTTAGGGTTGAGAAGCTTGGAAGATTTCAATTTGGCCCTCCTCCTCAAGTGGAAGTGGAGAATTTTGGAGGCATCTAACTCTCTTTGGTATAGGATGTTGAAAGCGAGATATGGGGATGTGAAGATTCGGGTGACTTTAGAAGGAGGAAGGAGAGATAATTATAGTTCTTATTCGGTGTGGTGGTCGGACATCATTTCTTCGAAGAAGAGATTACCGGTGTATTTTTTTGTTAATAATTGTTTTTTTGATATAGGTGATGGATATTCTACTTCTTTTTGGCATGCTCATTGGATGGAAGAGGGAATTCTTAGGAATCTGTTTCCGTCTCTGTTTGATCTTTCTTTGTTACAGGATGCTTCTATAGCCGGAATGGGAGGTTGGCGGAATGGCGAGTGGATTTGGCTTGATTTCGGTATTCCGGTTTAGCCGGGGGCAGCAGCTATTGCGGAGACAGCTGAGCTGCGCAACCTGCTCCGGCTTCATCTTCCTTGGCCGGACAGCAGGCGTCGAGACGGAGTGGCATGGAGGCCTTCGGGTAATGACTGTTACACTGTTTCTTCTTGTTATGCTTCCATTCGGGACAGTTTTTGGATGTACGGCCCGCATAATCGTTTGGATTATATTGTTCCTCTTATTTGGAAGATTGAGGCTCCTTGTAAAGCGAAAGCCTTTGCATGGAGATGTTTCAAGAATAGGATTGCCACGAAGGATTTATTAGCTATTCGAGGTATTCTCCCTCTTACATCTAATCTTTCTTGCGTTTTTTGCGGGGCTGTTGTCGAATCATCTCTTCATTCCCTTCTTTTATGTCGGTGTGTCATTGATGTTTGGAAGGAATTGGCTCATTGGATTGGAATGCCTTTTTTGTTAGTTGAGGATTTTAAGGAAAGTTATAGATGTTGGAGCTCCTTTTGTAAATCTAAAAAAGTAAGGAGAGGTAAGGAGGGTTGTATTTGGTTGGCTATTATTTGGAGTTTATGGTTGGTCAGGAGTGGTATTATTTTTAGAAATACTGAGTGGGCCACTCGGGACGTGGTTTGGGGGATTAAGGCGGTTATTTGGCGTTGGTCTTTTATAGGGAATATTTCTCACACCAAATGTAATTTTTATGAGTTCGACAAAAACCCCGCTTCTTGCTGTTTAAAAAAAAATGTGAACACGCAAATGCTAAAGAATTAAACAAGAACACAAAATCCACCTATGCACAATATCATTTAATAAAAAATACAATCGCAGGCCGAAACCTAAAAATGAAGTTCAGTGATTCTACGCACAATTGGAAATTGCACTTATTCAACCTGTCTGCAAAAATTTACTATTACTTTGAGCTAAATAAAACAACTTAATAAAACAAAGTTGGTTGTTTGAAAAATTAAAATATTCGGACAAAATTAGGATATGACATAAATGATAACAACTAAAGCTATCAATCTTGCTCATATATTTTCAATTTTTAGATACCTAAAAAAGTAAGGTTGAATTCACCTTTGTTTTAGCGGTTGAATTCATGTGCTTCTAATTCCTATTGCCGATGTGTTCCTTATATCATGTGAGTTACTGTTGCTGTAAAAATAAATGTTATTTTTCGTTTTAAACTCTTAAATTTAGGGGCCGTTTGTTTTGACTTTTTTAAAATTGAATTTTACAGCGTAATATAATTTTGTGAAAAAAAAAATTTACAAAAAACTTTTCATAAAAGCTTCTGATAAAAATTTGGTTCAAATAGCTATTCTTAAAATGTTATTTTAGATATTTCATCGAAACTTTTTTTAGATATCAAAATTTTAAAAAATCACTTAATAATATAAGTCTATGTTATAAGAAGTCAAAATTACTCTTTCAATTTAAAAAAACGAATATAAAAAATTTGAAAATACAACTTTTTAAAAAAATTGTGATTTCGACTATATTTTAATCTTTAATAATATAAATTTATGTTATAAGAAGTCAAAATTACTCTTTCAATTTTAAAAAAACGAATATAAAAAAAACTTGTAATATTTTAAAAAACAGTGTAAAATTTAATTTTGAAAATACAAAGAAAAATTCAATTTTTTAAAGCTAAAACAAATATTTTATTTTGACGTTTGGAGGAAAAATGAGATAAGAACTATAGAAAGTTTGTTTTTCTCATAACACATAATCTACCTAATTTAAAAAAGTTTTAAAAATTCCTTTAATAGATAATTATCCATATTCGTACTTGTACTCATTTTACGAATTTTTCCCTACCTACTATGAGCATTTTTTTTTTTTTGCAGTATTCATAAGGTATGAGTCAAATTACCAACCCTAAATTCACGTGCTTCGTCTTTCTCTTCCCTTAAAATTTAAACTCTTACATTTTATTATTGAGTTTCGAGAAAAAGATGAGACATGGACTTAAAAAAAAAAAAGAGAAAGATTAAGTGAATTGAATTTTGAAGTTTTAGAGTGGAGGACTTTAGAAAGTTTACTTTTCTCATAACACAAAATCTACCTAATTTAATAAAGTTAAAAAAATTCCTTTATAACACAAAACTAGGAGAATTTATTTTACTTAAAATAAAATCTACCTAAAAAATTATATTAAAAATTAGAAAGTCTACCTAATATTTTATTTATTATGAATATAGTAAAGGCTACCATATATTATAATAGAAGTAAATTTTTTTTAATAAAAAAGCAAATATGTTAAAAAAAATTGTTTTTATATTTGAATATAATTTTTTTGATTTATTGACTTTTCAACATATTCTATTCTATTTTATTTTATTTTTCCTTACAGAAATAATTTTTTTCATTATATTTTATTTTCATTTTAAACACAAATCTGTTTCCATTTTTTATACTTAAATTTATTATTTATAAATTTAAATAAAAAAGTTGCATGCATGTAATTTTCTATTTAACCTCCAAACCGGCCAGAACTATACTTCCATCACAAATCATCATAGTAAAACTTAGTTATTATCATTTGTTTCATTTCACTCTAGTCAACATGCAAGGATTCATTGTCTGTGTTTTAGTTCTTTATTTTATTTCACCTTGTCTGTGTATAAGGTTCAATGTTATAACCACATCTGATACTACTTATAATGTGATGCAATATGGTGCAACTGGCGATGGCAAATCTGATGATACAAAAGTATATGTTTTTATATTTTATCTATATAATTTTAATTTATATATACTTCATATGATTTTATAAATAATTAATGACCCTAACAATATTTATTATGTATTATATTTATATATTAAATAGAAAAAAAATTAAAATAACCAGGTTTAATAAATAAAATACAGAAAAAACCACCTTTTCAGGGTATTTACCAAACTGTCTAGGTTTGGGACATACTGGAAGAGAATGCGCCAAATGAAATGGCGCATGCATGTCACACAAGCCAAACCATTTGGCGCATAAGAAGGAAAATTAGGGCAAGAAATTGCAAGCCATTTGAAATGGCGCATGTGGCCATGTATTAACACATAGGCGCCAAACCAATTGGCTCCTATGTGTGGGCCATTTTTTTTTTCAAAATTAACCCGTTTCGGGTATTTTCGCGTACCGTTTTCGATTTCGGTCTATTATTTTCGTAAAAACGTCTAATAAATCAAGTTTGTAAAATCTTATTAACCCTAAATAATGTAATGTATGCGTTATCGATATCGGTTTTTTATTAAAGCTCAATTTATTGATGAAAGACCGATGAACGGTTACAAGAGGTGAACGGTTACAAGAGGTGGTAAGCGAAACTGATACATTGCATTAAAAAAAATACAGATTATACTAAACTTGCGACGATGTCGTGCCACGATTAGGGCATCTCTTTATATTGTGCCCCACCTGACGGCAAATGCTGCATTTTCGTTCCATTTTGTCGCGGACGTCCATTTCGGTCCTAATCCGTGTACTATTGGGACGCCCTTTTTTCTTTCGCCGCATTGCGTCGTTGTGCCAAACTACCTCTCCATCATACTCAGGCCAGTAATCCTCCTTGGCCACCACAGGAAACGCAACACTGTAAACTCTGAGCAACGTCTGAGTCTTGTAAATCGGAGACAGTAGTGATATAGCGTCGCGGTGGGCATACGCACATGCAGCTATGACGTGTGAGCAAGGCATACGAAAAGCTTGAAACCTTCCACAGTCGCACCAATCTTCGTCAAGAAGAACCCTATATTGTTGCCTTGGCAGTCCCTCATTGTGGTCAATTGTCTCGCGCACACTGAACGTGCGATTGAATCGGTCGAAAGAAGTCACTTGATGAGTGTTCGCTTTTGCCGACTGCTGTTGCATAAATTTCATGCAACTATCGCTTAATAGTTGACCAGCTTGCCTAACATCACCCCATCTCCTGCCTCTTGTTGAGAAGAGTGAAGCCATCCTAAAGTATGTGGCTTCCACCAGTGCTGTGATTGGTAGGTTACGGATGCCTTTGAAAACGCCATTCATGGATTCCACGAGATTAGTTGTCATATGGCCCCATCGCACGCCATTGTCGTAAGCCCTTGTCCATTTGTCCCTGGAAAGATTATCTACCCAAGTACCTGCCTCTGGATTTGTCATTACAATCTCACTCCGATAATGCTGGAATGTGGGTTGGGTCAACGCATAACCAGCATTGACTAGGGCCTTTCTTAGATGTCTGTCCTTGATCTCCCGCATGAAGTTTTGGGCGATGTGGCGAATACAATATACGTGTTTTGAAGGGGGGTCATGCCATCCGTTCGCTGGATTGTTGTAAGCACTCTCTATGGAAGCGTGCCTATCAGAGATTAAACATATGTCAGGCTGGGGAGCAACATGTTCCCGGAGGTTCCTTAGAAAGAAACTCCAAGCCGCTGCAGTTTCACCTTCGACGATAGCAAATGCCACTGGAAATATGTTGCTGTTACCGTCTTGTGCAACCGCCATGAGCATGGTTCCTTTGTATTTGCCGTATAACCATGTCCCATCAATTTGAAGTATGGGTTTACAGTGTGCAAAACCTCGGACGCAAGGTTTGAACGCCCAAAAAAGCCGATGGAATATTCCGTTTCCCTGGACAGGGTTTCCATCCGGGGCATGCGCGGGCAGTGTCTCTAGAATCGTAACAGTGCCAGGTGCGTAACTGTGTAGCGCATTGAGGTATCGGGGAAGAATTTTGTATGACTCCTCCCAGTTGCCGTAGACTGTCTCAATTGCCTTTGTTTTTGCAACCCACGCCTTTCTGTAAGATGGAGTGTAGTTGAAGGTTGTGACGATGTGGGATATTATATTTTTAACCTTCAGAGACGGATCAGAGCTTATGAGAGGCAAGATCTCCTGGCACATAAGATCGGCACTGAGTTTTGTATGATCCTGGGAATTGTTAGGGTTGACACACGTGTGTTTCTGCGTAATCGACCCTATTTTCCATGCATTACTTCTCTTCCTATAAGAGGCCAACAGTCTGAACCCGCACTCTGGATTTTTACAAGTGATTACATACCGTTCCAGGTTTGAACGGTCTACTTCAAAATCAACGTTGTTCGCCATGTGCCATTTTTTTATTCTTCTCAGACATGCCTCCTTAGACGGAAACTTGTCTCCTTCCTTTAATTCTTCGTCGTTTTGGATGTAGGGCGTGAAGAAGATGTCAGATGATGGTTCGTCACCTTGGAGGTTCAAGTTACCCATATGTGCTGGAGGTGCGTACGCATGAGCTGGAGGCACCAAGGTTTGCTGCTCGTCGTCGGATTCCTCGTTGAACATGTCGTCAAATTCGGTTTCCAGATCGTCTTCTTCCTCGTCAATGACGTCAACCTCGTCTTGCTCGTTGACTGGTGGGTCAATAACCTGTGACTGGACAACATTAGTTTCTTGTGTCTCAGCCTGAAGAGTGACGTACAGCTCGATGGAATCCAACCCACAGTATTCGTGGGTGGTGAACATATCTTGCAAGTCTTCGTCATTGGCAATCTCCATTTCATAAAACTTGACGGTGTTGTCTTCATTGAAATTGGGACATTGGTAAAAAACGCTTGCAATAGGACCCATTGCAATCTTAGAGTACAGTCGTTGAATGAAGTACGAAAATGTTGCTCTTTTGCTCAACAACAATGGTACAACCTGAGTGTTTCTCATCACAAAACCGGCTATCTCATGAGAGTAGGTCTCACCGTTTAGATGGGCATGGACAAGATACTGGGTTGATGAAGTCATTTTTGGAGGGGAAAGTGTGCGGGTGTTGTAATCTCAGGTCAGATTAGGTAAAATTGTTGGTGTGAGTTGTAATGTTCAGTATATGTTGGATGTCTTATAAATTGAGGTTCATATGTCCTTGCATTATCTCAACACATAGACACGCTGATCTATGTCCTGTACCCCATCACGCGTCTGAAATGATTCCTGATAAGATTCCTGTAACGATTCCCCTAGGCAGAGCATGCATGCAACCCTATCTGGCAGCTAGTTCTGCAATAATTATATATATATATATTTATATATATATATAAATAAATAAATAAATAAATATATACATATATATATATATATATATATATATATATATAAATAAATATATATATATATATATATATATATTTATATATATATATATATATATATAAATAAATAAATAAATAAATATATACATATATATATATATATATATATATATATAATTATATATATATATATATATATATAAATAAATAAATATATATATAAATAAATATATATATATATATAAATAAATATATATATATATATTTATTTTTATATATATATATATATATATATATAATTATATATAAATATAGATTAATATATATATATATATATATATATATATATATATATATATATATATATATATATATATATATATATATATATATATATATATATATATATATATATATATATATAAATATAGATATATATATATATGGTGGTTCTTACAGACCCACTAGTATAGGTCTGCCACTATCTTCCGAATTGATTATAAAAGACAGGCACACTGATCTAGGTCTGCAACAGGATTCCGTATTGACTGTAAAAGACAGACACACTGATCTATGCCTGCCACCAGATTCCGAATTGATTAAAAAAGGACAGTCACACTGATCTAGGTCTGTTCATATATATTTTATTTAATAAACAAATAAATTTGTAATTAATAATTATTTGTATTTTAATAATATATTTTACTAATTATAACTATAGTTAATAATTACGTATATAAATTATCAATTATATGTATGTTAATTATTGTACCCGTCCACTAGGTTAAATATTGTCCAGACGAAAACAACTAACACAACAACCACATTTTTTTTAATTCCATGACCATGCGTTGACAACACAAAACCATCGGTAAATCACGATGTTACGTTGCAGAATACAAAAGAAGAGAAAAGAACACAGAACAACTAGTACTCTTTGCAACAAATAAAACAACAGTTAATCTAAACTACTCTAGTGTCACTGCAATAACAAGGGGATCTTCAACGCCTCGGTTAACTTCTCCACTGTGTGTCCAAAACATTAGATCCACGTCCACATCGTCTTTTACACGATCCCAATAATACATGTAGGTGCCTTCAGGGTTATTATCGGTCAACGTAATGTATGGACACCGGTATTCTAGCTGTTTAACTTTTCTGGTTGGACCATCGAGTTGACGAAACCCAGTGTTGATGGCTCTAACAACTCTCTGGAAATTCCAGTGAGGGTTGAGGCAAACCCGCATGTGACTACCTTCCTCATAGAAGACCACCGCCCAAACAGAGTTCATTTTTAAGTGTTTACACTATGACTGAAAGAAGGGTTGGGACTTCAACTCCACACAGACACTGCTATTTATAGCGGGTGGAAGGCAGAGGGAAATTTTATTGTTAATTATTAATAACTTTAATAAAATATCATTTCATTGAAATATGTTAACAACATTTAATTGAAAGGTACAGATATGCTAAGAGCATTTAATTGAACAATACAGAAGTTACTGAAATGATATAGAAATAGTAGCGCCTAGGATATAACAACGGTTAAAACAATGTCTTCTCTGTCCTCCATCATTAGAGTGCATTGGATGTCGTCTTCCATAGTCTCCCACCAACGCTGCCTTTCGAGAAAAACACCTCCCCTTGTTCGAAGTCTCTTGATAGATCGGATTTGTTCGCCTGGAACGAACTCCCCGTCCAGAAACCTGAGGATGTTTCTCTTAAGCTGCTCCATGGTTTGGATATTCCAGAACATCACTTGCATGGGAGGTTTGACTGCCGAGAAGATAACGTAGCCGTTCCTTCTACGAACGTCCGGTTGATAATTCAGACGCCTAACAGGAGGTGGAGGCTCAGAAGTCCGGTGCGAACCATCTGGCCTTATTCGAGTTCTCATTTTTCAGTGTGGGTATTAGTGCGCCCGAAACCCTAATTTATAGAGGCATAGACGTCTTGCCGTTGCCTCATTTTCTCATTAGGGTTTCTTCTGGGAAGACCAAGTAGGTAACAGTACCAAAACCCTAATTCATAAACGGAAACCCTAATTTAGAAGAATTTTTTAAAAAAAATGCCAATTGATTTGGCGCATGCCTTGTTGGTGTGGACCACCACCTGGCCCCACATGGTCCCCACATGCATGTGCTGAAACGATTCCAGGAGTTACTGTAAACCAGCATGGAGTTACTGTTAACAAGCATGCGACTGTAAAAATTTCTGCTAAGATTCCTGATCAGATTCCTGCCAGGATTCCTCCTACTCCTGCATGCATGCTACCCGAGCTGTCACATAGACCTGAGCTGCATGCATCTAACCATGCCTTGTCACCGATACTTTGACTGCATGCATGCCAACACATCCTGCAGAAGCAACACCAAACAATTATGGCTGTGTTGACATGTCAAGCATGCATGATGTTACCGTTTTTCCCTCATCAATATATATAGCACTTGGAATTCTGCAGATACATCACCATTGTAACTCATCTACTCTTAGAACAATCCTTTTGCAATCAGCTTACGAATTTTCAGCCTTCAACCATGTCTCTCCTAACCATGGGCGAAACACACAGAGGAACCCCCCAGAACATCGCTACCTTCGTAAGTGTATTAGTGTTACTTTAAAATCACGCCTTGCTAACTGATAAACTAACTGTTTTTTTTGGCATTCTTACTCTTTTCAGAACGTTCAACGCTTTCGCACTCGTAGTAAACATACCATCGCCCCGGACGAACGCATTATACCATACCTGAACATTGCTGGTTTCGGTCCGATTAGCAGGATCGCCGAGTCTTCTATTGACCACAAGTTTGTTCTTGCTTTGCTAGAACGTTGGAGGCCAGAAACACACACCTTCCATCTTCCGACAGGGGAGTGCACCATCACCCTTGAAGACGTCCATATGCTACTAGGCCTTCCTGTTGATGGTAAGGCAATTAATGGTTGTGTTATGCAGGCGAATAGCTTATGCCAAGAGGCACTTGGAATAGACTTGATAGAAGGAGCCGTTGGTGCTAGGGGGCAAGGTGTTAACCTCAAGAGGTTAAAGGATTATTATAAAATTTTTCACTTGAATGATGCGTCTCCCCAAGAGACCATACTGCAGAAAACTAGGTGTTACGTATTGTTGCTTATAGGAAACGTTTTGTTCCCAGATAGCACTGGTAACACGGTTAAATTTATGTATCTTCGTTTGCTAATGGATTTTAGTAGAGTTGGTCTGTACAGCTGGGGGTCTGCGGTACTGGCTACCTTGTACCAGTCACTATGCAAAAACGCGGTTGCTGAGTCCTGCACATTCTACGGATGCGCCCTGTTGGTGCAGGTGTGGGGGTGGTGGAGGATGCCCATACTGGCCCCGGTTAACAACGGTAGTTGGGACTTTCCGTATGCCTTGAGGTAAGTTTGTAGTATACCATTTTCTCTTTACACAATCTACTCCATTCTAACTAAATCATTATATTTTTGTTGTAGATATTGTGTGAAAAAAATTGACTTCACACGTAATCCTCGATCAAACATAACAATGTACCGATCTCTAATTGATCACCTTGGTCCCCATCAGGTATTATCTCTAATTCTTTTCTTCTGTTTTATAAGTATTTTCCGTAAATATTTTTTCCCAAAGTAATGTATAAATCTCATGCATGCAGTTCATATGGCGACCGTATCTCGAGTGCGAGTATGAGCCTAGAGCGCAGGATGCAGAAATTTGGACGACAAAGTGCTGCTTAATCCGGTACAACATAATAGAAATGCATCACAGCGACCGGGTAATGCTTCAGTTTGGGATGCGTCAACGGATACCCGACCCTCCTGTTGACTTGGGAGTGTGGCACCTAAAAAGAGTGAACCATCAATGGACACACCAACACTGGAAGGATTTTGCACCCGATCATCGGCAGATGTGGAAGAACCGTCGCCAGTATGTCCTGAACTTCCCCGTTAGTGACCATGAAATGAAACCATCTCCTGAATACATGAATTGGTATCGTACAGCCACAACCCCAAACTTGTTTCTTGCAGCTCCGTTCTATTTAATTGATCCCCGTGCACAAAACTACATCTTGCCACAACAACAACAACCAGAAGAAGAACCACAACAACAACAACAACAACAACATGAACAACAACAACTCCGACAACAACAACGACTTCAGCAGCGACAACAAGAAAGCCTGCAACACCGCCAACAACAACTCCTACAACAACAAAGACAACAACAACTCCAAGAACAACAACAACTCCAGCAACAACAACAAAACATTTTCAGTACTCCATCCCGTTCCGCACGCAACATCCGCCAATCAACTATGTTCCAATCCCAATCTCAACCATTACAAGGGTATGAAGACCGTCATCCTTCCTCTGACCAATATCAGACCCACTCGCAACCATTCGGATTTTCAACATTTGTTGGGTCATCAAGGGGATTCGGCCAAAACCTAACCCCTGGTACATCTAGCCTTCATCTTAGTCCCGACGATGGGCCTCATGGCGAATCCTCTTACCGTGGCGCCCCCTCCGGCTTCGCAACGCCTTCAAACCAATTCGGATTTAATCAAGGTAGTTCTAGTGCTGTTGGATGCTATGAACCCGAAGTCTTTTCCCAACCAACACCACCGCCACGACTAAACACATTTGAGGGAATGGGTAACCGACTTTACAACAGCGGTTTTCCGGATAATTATGGGGGCATCGACGAATTCATAGACAGCGATCCACGTGACATCCCAGTACCAGCCCCGGTGACACAAACCCAACAAGAAGCACAAAGGGGCAGGGGTAGGGCTAGGGCAAGAGGCGGTGTCAATATTCGCGGCGGAATCAACGATCGCGGTAAACGGCTCATTACAAGACCAGGTTGCGGAACGGATGGCTATCTTGGTGATGGCCGTCATTGATCATTTTGTTGTACTTTTCATTAGTCTTCTGTGTCGTTTCTGAATTTGATTGTAACCGATGTTTAGCTTTTAAATTATATTGTAATCGATGTTCAGTTTTTAAAAAATATTGTAATCGATGTTTAGTTTTTAATTTATATTGCAATCGATGTTACACTTTTGATTATCGTTTTCTGCATTTCATTTTAAAGCCGAAAAAAATATTCTACTAATTTTTTTAAGTAAACATCATAACAAATAAAAAAATAAAAAATAAAATTATCATTTTCCCAATTTAAAATGAATTAAAAAAAATTGAAAAAAAAAAATAAAAAAAAAGGCCCTAGAACTATGGCGCCAAATGGTTTGGCTTCTAGGGCAAAACCCTAGACTTATGAGCCATTCCATTTGGCGCATGCAATGGGAATTTTAGGGCAAGCCATTTCATTTGGCGCATGCACCCAAAATATACACCTATGCGCCATTTCATTTGGCGCATTCAGTGTTCTGGTATGTCAAACCTAGACAGTTTGGTAAATACCCCGAAAACATGGTTTTTTTCGTATTTTTTTTATGAAACCTAGATATTTAAATTTTTTTTTCTATTAAATAGGCATTTTCAAGTGCATGGAGCAGTGCATGTAAAGCAGAAGGAAAGGCAACATTAGTCATACCATCTGGAAAATCATTCTTGGTGAAGAAAGTAGATTTTAGCGGTCCATGCAATGCTGAAATTCTCATTCAGGTATATAATAATATGTATAATAATATTATATATATATATATATATATATATATATAGGGAGCGTATCCGGTGAGAACTGATATCTTTTATGAGAAATGAGAACTATTGATATCAGCCGTCAGATTTAATTAACGTTTAAGATTTATTGATTCCATATTAAGAACACCTTACTGAATTTTTATCAATTATGATCGATATTTAAAAACTTCCATAAATAAAATATCTTTTCAAAAGAATATTTTTATTTTTTAATTATTAAAATATGATCAAAATAAGAGAATCTTTTTTAGAATTATTATGCTTAATATTTAAATGTTGTCGCAATTTTTTTACTAATACTATTATTACATGGAATTAATAAATCTTATGAGTGATAAATAAGATTAAACTTTATGCGCTTTTTTTATCAAATAAAATTAAAATATTGGTGATAAATATATTTTAATCTTATGAATGAATAAACAATATTTTAATCATATTTATCACTCATAATATTTATTAGTTCCATACAAGTAGTACAGATTGTCTTTTTATCTATTATGCTCAGAATTTAAATTTTTCATAAAAAATATATTATTTCCGGAATTTATTTCTTGTTTTAATTATTAAAAATTTAACACAATAATATAATTTATTTTAAATATTGATGATTGTTAAAATTTAAAAAAAAAATTACCGAGCTTACAAATTAATAATTCAACCAAATCTATATATATCTAATAATTTTAGATTATTAATACTTTTAATCAAATTAAAATATATTTGATAAATCAAAAATGTGTTTTAATTTAAAATAATTGCAATAATAAATTGCAAAAACAAAATATTCCGAACTTTAAAATAAAAAAATCAACCAAATTAAAATATAAGTAATAATTTCGTTTTCTTCAATATTTTTTATCAAATAAAAATATTAAAAATAAAATTAAAATATAAGTAATAAATTTCATTTTCTCCCGTATAGAATTCAAAAGAAAAAATTAAATCATCCGAATCAAAATATAAGTAATAAATTTACATTCTTAAATTTTTTAAATTAAAGGAAAATATAAGTGCCAAATTAATAATAAGTTATATTCATAATTTTGTGAAGAATAAAATTATATGAATTCTAAAGTATAAATTAAATTTTATATTCATAGTATTATTCAAAATGAAATAGTTAACAAATCAATATCAATTATGAAGAATAAGTTTTTTTTAATTATAAATAAAATAATTTATTTCATTCAAAATAAATTATAGATCAAAATTAAAATGGAGTTAGAATAATAGTGAAAATAAAAAATTATTGTGATTACATTTGAATATTAAGCATAATAATTCTTATAATGATTATCTCATTTTGAGAATATTATAATAATTAAAAAAATAAAAATATTTTTGAAAAGATACTTTATTTATGGAATTTTTAAATATTGATCATAATGGATAAAAATTCAATAAGGTATTCTTAATATGGAATCAATAAATCTTAAACGTTAATTAAATCTGACGGTTGATATTAATAGTTCTCATTTCTCATAATAGTATCAGTTCTCACTGGATACGCTCCCTATATATATATATATATATATATATATATATATATATATATATATATATATATATATATATATATATATATATATATATATATATATATATATATATATATATATATACACTAGTATGAACCTTTAAAGAATATGTATATATATGTAATAAAAATATTTTTAGGAGCTCTATAAGATAATTAAATAAATCTCGTTTAATTTTTTTTCTATATTAAATTGCAGTTTGAAGGAAAAATAGTTGCACCTTCTAAAGACGCATGGGAAGCTAGACCATATTTGATTGAGATCAATAGTGTAAATGCACTCACAATTGATGGCAATAATGTAGGAGAAATAGATGGAAATGGTGCTACTTGGTGGGATTGTTCAGATTGTAAAAGACCAGGGGTATGTATATATTGTAATAATTCACATTAATTATATTCTTAAGAAACTCAAGAGTTATACTATAATATTTATAAAATAAATTTTTATAAATTTTTATCGCAAGTAATTGAGCTCTAAATTAAGACATGTATTTCTAATGTTAATTACAGGTGTTCCATTTTCATAAATGCGACAAACTTAATGTTAGTAATCTTGCGATTAGTAATAGTCCAAGATCTCATGTATCTGTTAATGAGTGTAATGGTGCAACAATCTCTAAAATATCCATTGATGCACCTGATTCAAGTCCTAACACTGATGGAATTGATGTTTCTGATTCCACTAATATCTTGATACAAGATTCCGACATAAAATCAGGTTATTAATATTATGATATTTTATTCTTTTAATATGTCTTAAAAAAGGATTGTGCTAGAAAAAATCATTTAAATATTTTTGAAAATTGTTGAAAAATTATTTTCAATATCAACAACCATTATCCTTAAAATTATCTGGATTTTGTGTGTGTAATAGATCTGTATCTCTTTTATAAGCTTTCTTTCATTTAAACAGGTGACGATTGTATCGCTATCAATGGTGGCACCTCTTTCTTGGACGCTAAGAGGATTACTTGTGGACCAGGCCATGGGATAAGGTTAAAAATATTGTTTCTAAATTTCATTTTTAATGTTAATATGATTTATTAGTAGCTAGAGTTTGAATTCATGACATCTCCAAAAAAAATTGTGTGCTTAAATTTTATATTGTTCATGTATTCATATTTTCACTGATATATCTTATATGTATTTTATGAACTCATCAGTGTTGGTAGCCTTGGTAAAGATGGAGCTAGTGATCAAGTTTCTAATATTTATGTACAAAATTGCACCTTTAAAGAAACTACCAATGGAGCAAGAATCAAAACATTTCCGGTGAGTATAATAATTTAAATTTAAATATATTTATATAAATTTAAGAAATTTTGTCCATATTAAAATTTTATTTAATTCTTTTTGTACAAAATTCGAGTCCTTTTGTGTCTTTTGTTTTAAAAATTTTAGAAACTATAGATAAATAACTTTTTATAAAGACTAAATTAAAAGAATAATGAAATTTATAATAATTTAACACATATTTAACACCTTCATTGTGTCTTTTTTTTTTTACAGGGTGGATCAGGTTATGCAAAAAATATTACATATGACCAAATCATCCTTGAAAATGTTAAGAACCCAATAATCATAAATCAAGAATACAATAATTATCTGCAGGTACATATTTCACTCATAATATTTTTATCTTGTCATTTCAAAAAAAAAGTTTTATTATTTAATTTACTAATTTTATTTTCATAATATACTAATTATAATACCAAAGTTATCTATTGTTTTAATTTCATTTTATTGTAATTATCAGGAAACATCTGTAACGGTGAGTTCTGTAACATTTCGAGGATTTAGCGGAACTTATGCTGGCAAAGTTGCTATTAATTTAGATTGTAGTTCATCCGGTTGTTTTGACATTACATTGGATCAAAACAACATTTTACCTGCTGAGGACGAAAACAACAGTGATTCTGTTATTTGTAAAAATGCACATGGAAAAGTTGCAGATACAATTCCAAATGTCCCTTGCTTGTCTCAATAATGTTGTAATGTAATTCAAAAACTTCTTTATTGGATCTTTTAGGGGCTAAGACAATAAAGATTGAGTCACGATTTTACACTTAATGTTTAGCCTCATCGCTGTAGTCAATCAAAAATAATATAAATTTGTACTTTGTTTCATTGTTCATTTATCTTTTCCTTGTTCCTCTAAACTATAGAGTATATCTCTATTTTATTTCAATTGTATATTATTATAATTCTTGATAGAAACTATGAATGAATAATTATAATAAAAAATATATCAAAAAATGAAAGAATGTTTTGATACACAAAAAGTATTAGAATTATATAATTCTTTTTTTAAAGATAAAATAATATTTTAATAAAGAAAAAAATTACAACTAATTAAGTAGACGATTGGAAAAAAAAACATCCAACTAATTTAAGTAATTGACTAATTAGCTTAAGAACAATTATTAACTAATCCAATTTTATCTCTAACATTATCTTATAAACTAAAATATATGTATTACTCTTCTAACTTGGAATTTTTGAAAATATTGGACATGATACAGTTTTCTATTTATACTTTCTTAAATTTTTTTTTATAAGCAATATATATGTCTCATGAGTACAAGGGGTACTCAACCTATATACAACAACCAAAAAGACTAAATCTCCAATCAAAGCCTAAGAGAGAAAGTCTAATGGGCTTTTGCACCAATCATAAAAAGAGCGCAAAATGTTGTAATGTAATTCAAAAACTTCTTTATTGGATCTTTTAGGGGCTAAGATAAGACAATAAAGACTGACTCACGATTTTACACTTAATGTTTAGCCTCATCTTTGCAGTCAATAAAAAATAATATAAATTTAAATTTGTACTTTGTTTCATTGTTCGTTTATCTTTACTTTGTTCCTTTAAATTATAGAGTATAACTCTACTTTAATTCAATTGTATATTATTATAATTCTTGATAAAAATTATAAATGGATAAGTATAATAAATAATATATCAAAAACTGAATGAATGTTTTGGTACATAAAATGTATTAGAATTATATAATTCTTTTTCAAAAGATAAAATAATATTTTAATTTTAACTTAAGAACAATTATTAACTACTCTAATTTTATCTCTAACATTATCTTTTAAACTAAAGTATATGTATTACGCTTCTAATTTGGAAATTTTGAAAATATTGGACATGGCAAATTTTTCTATTTATATTTTCTTAAATTGTGTTCCATTAATCTTCATAAGAATTATCATGCATTCCAGTAAATACACCCATTTGAGTACACAACCTAAGTACCCAACATTAAACATTAGGTGTGCTCATAGACACGAGGTTTTGCATGTTATTGGGTCATCCATGATATTGTTGAAGTTTTTTTTATAAGCAAGGATATATTAACGGAAGACCTAAAGATATTGTTGAAGTGATAACTGGATAGAAGAACGGTAAAAAACTGATTTGGAAAATAATTACTATACACTCGCAAGTTGAAACAATCAAACTTGGAAAATCACCTCAAATTCCTCGAGTTAGTAAAAACAAGCTCAAAGGCAAACACACAACTATTAATATACACAAAATAAAAGACCTGATGAAATTTTCTAAACAAATTTAAAAGTGAGATTTGAAATTTAACAACTGGTCCTATCTAAATTTGTTTAGACAATTGCATCACACTACCTAAACTAAACAAAAAATAAAAAAGAATAAACATGCTTGTTTTATGTCGTAAGCTCGATGCCTGTTATTTAAGAACATTCCTTCAAGTTACTTCTGTTCAGAAATTCCTTACCACACACAAGAAAACGTAAAAGGAAATAAACAATAATATAAAAAATTCAGAAGTATAAGTATAAATATAAACAAGTAAGAATACACAATATCTGCGATATATAAAACTCAAAACCAAAGAGACTATTACGATGCAAGTTAATAAACACCAATCCCCGACAACATTGTCATTTTGTTGAAGCGCTATAGCGGTAAGCAACAAAAATTTTGAAAATATTTATCTGGGAAACTTATCGTCTCCACAGAAATCTGTGGCATTGAACTGCCATTCAAAAATTTCCAAAGTTATGAGTTTGGATTGAATGGTTAAAGCATAAAAATGGAAAAGTAAATATTAACACAAAGATAATTCATTCCTCAAAGAGAAGTAAATAATAAGACATTGCATATAATAATCTACTTCTCACAAGTTTAAAATTATCGACCAGTTATACTCAACCTACAATACTCATCAGTATCATCCAGTGTTGCTCAAACCTAAATAATATTTCAAAAGAACAATTATTAACTACTCTAATTTTATCTCTAACATTATCTTTTAAACTAAAGTATATGTATTACTCTTCTAATTTGGAATTTTTGAAAATACTGGACATGACAAATTTTTCTATTTATATTTTCTTAAATTGTGTTTCATTAATCTTCGTAAGAATTATCATGCATTCCAGTAAATACACCCATTTGAGTACACAACCTAAGTACCCAGCATTAAACATTAGGTGTGCTCATAGACAGGAGGTTTTGCATGTTATTGGGTCATCCACGATATTGTTGAAGTTTTTTTTTTTATAAGCAAGGATATATTAACCGGAGACCTAAAAATATTGTTTAAGTAATAACTGGATAGAAAAACGATAAAAAACTTATTTGGGTTGTTTGTAAATAACACATACTCAAGGCTGATATATATGTCACTGATATATGTAACCCATGGAGTATTATATTATCCTTAAATATTGAGAGTCGACACTTAAGCTAACAAATATTTTAATTTATGGGTGAAAATGAGAAAAACATGCATGTTGCCTATCTGTCGTTTGTAATATCCTTATATTTTTATATATAATAAATTTATTATTTTAAATAATTTTAATATTTATTAATAATTTGTTTTATGTATAAACTGATATTTTAATCATTTATTTTATAATGAATTTGTTTGCTAAATTAGTAATAGTATGATTTATTCTAATTATTTGTGTATTTATTATTTATGGCTGTTATATATATATATATATATATATATATATATATATATATATATATATATATATATATATATATATATATATATATATATATATATATATATATATATATATATATATATATATATATATATATATATATATATATATATATATATATATATATATATTCTTAAGAAGGTTTATTTTAATAACATGCACATGAGTGTGCATTTAACTATTTTTTTAGTTAAAATTTACTAAATCACACTTTCATAAAAATAAGTGTGTGGGGTTTGCTATAATACATCAACTTATTAAGATGCATTTAACTGTTTTATTGTTAAAGCTTGCTATAATAAACTTTCATAAAAATAAGTGGGTCTACGTTATCAAATCTTTATATATATATATATATATATATATATATATATATATATATATATATATATATATATATATATGTATGAGGAGGGATATTCTTAGTCCAAGAGTAAGTTATCAAGACTTACTCCACATCTTGACCATTAATTCTACTCAATCTAATGGCTAAAAATAATAAACAATTAAATGTGGAAAGAGAAAATAATACTCATTAATTTTAACCATTTTTGTGTTAATATTTACTTTTCCATTTTTATGCTTTAACCATTCAATCTGAACAATTTTCATTTAAGTGAACTGGTGAGAAAAGAGAACACCGTTGAAAAAGATAAGATGGAAGAATTAAGTATTTTGGGTTCGTCATCTCGAAGTATGAGAATGGAAGTGGAGATTGAACAAGAACACAAATGTAATTTAATAAGTAGCATGAACTTATAAATTATCATCAAAGAAGATAAATCTTTGTTTTTCTTAAATCTTGTTTTTCAAGAATTTCTTAAATTACAAGAAATGGTTAATAGTGGCGCCCATTCAAAGCACTACGACGCTATCAAGTGTAAGAGATAAAGCAGAGCACTTATAAGCCAACGCCGATATCCAAACGTTCTTCTAGATTTTGAAAAACAAAATAAACCTCCAATTGTGGCACGGTTAAATGTAAGTACGACACGATCTTGCAATTTTAGAATTGTTTCTATAAATTAAAAAGACGTGTTTAGTCAATAGGATTTCTTTTTTAGAGAGTCTACAACCTATTCTTATACCAACGATATGGGAAAACGAAGCCTACCATTTAGGTATGTTTCTAAATGTTAGAAGTCTTTATGTTTTCTTTTTAATTGTTAAAGTAAAAAATTCAATAAGGATGAATGGTTGGTTCTCTTATATTTGGTTCTCTTTAGATTATTCAACGTTAAACATGTGATCTATGTAATTCTTCATGATTTTTATTGTAATGAATCTCAATTAAAAAATTATATAATTTTATTTGCGTTTTATGCTTTCTTCTGTCTATGAAATTGGGAAAATTGATTTAGATGTCAATTGAGTCCTAACACATAGATTCACACATCTGATTGATAAACATGTGATCTATGTAATTCTAATGATTGCTCACACTGTGACATGAATAGTCTCAACTATTAGTCTAGTTTTAAGCGTTGTAAAACCTTCTTCAGTTGCGATTGCATACTCCAATTACCTTGGAGGTTGCCTCCAACAAAGCAGGTTTTATTGCGATTAAATACTCCTAATATTTGGGAGGTTGCAAAGTTGTAAAATCACATTTTATAATTTTTTTTATTTACGTGATGTAAAATCATCCTTTGTTACAATTGGATATTCCCATAAACTAGGAGGCAGCGAGGCTATAAAATGATGTTTTGTAAAAGATTATAATTAAATAAGTCATTTTCGGTTTCAGTAATGAAATTTCTCACGTATAGGAGTAGATGATTCAAAATGGAACTTAACCATTTTTATAATTATATTTGTTACTTGACAGTATACATTTTTAGTTATATAAATTGCACAAAAACCAATCAATCGCACTCTGTGCATGCCCCATTACTCATAAGTACATTTACACTGTCCTTATACAAAGCTAACACAATATCTTAGATATCATAATGATTGTTTGGTTCTGTGTCCAATAACCTCTAACGCGCGTTTAGGGACTCTTTGGCCGTGATTTCCACCGCGATTTTGAACTTTTTAACACCCATCTACTCATATGCATAGTCTCTCTGGTTTATAGTCTTTGGACACAGTATAATCTCTTTGGCTACTTAGTTACTACTCATATGCAAACTTTTGTTTCGCCTTTGTTTTAGAGGTTGAATTCATTTGCTTCTAATTCTTATTGCCGATGTGTTCCTTATATCATGTGAATTACTGCTGCTTTATAAATAAATGTTATTTTTCGTTTTAAACTCTAAAACTTAGGGTCCGTTTGTTTTGACTTTTTTTAAAAATGAATTTTATAGCATAATATAATTTTGTGAAAAAAAATAATTTACAAAAAAGTTTTCATAAAAGCTTCTCATAAAAATTTGGTTTGAATAACTATTCTTAAAATGTTATTTTAGATATTTCATCGAACCTTTTTTTGGATATCAAAATTTTAAAAAATCACTTAATTTTGAAGTTATTTCAAATAGACTTATATAAAAATCATTTTTGAAATACAACTTAAAATAAAAGTGATTTCGACTATATTTTAATCTTCAATAATATAAGTTTATGTTATAAGAAGTCAAAATTACTCTTTCAATTTTTAAAAAATGAATATAAAAAAACTTGTAATATTTAAAAAACTGTGTAAAATTTAATTTTGACAATACAAAGAAAAATTCATTTTTTTAAAGCTAAAACAAATATTTTATTTTGACGTTTGGAGGAAAAATGAGATTCTTTAGAAAGTTTGCTTTTCTCATAACACAAAATCTACCTAATTTAAAAAAAGTTTAAAAAATTCCTTTAATAGATAATTATCCATACCCGTACCTCTACTCATTTTACGAGTTTTTATCCTACCTACTATGAGATTTTTTTTGCGGGATTCATAAGATATGAGTCAAATTACCAACTCTAAATTCACGTGCTTCGTCTTCTTCTTCCCCTTAAAATTTAAACTCTTAAATTTTTTTATTGAGTTTCGAGAAAAAGATGAGGCATGGACTTAAAAAAAAAAAGAAAGATTAAGCCCTTAAAATTTAAACTCTTAAATTTTATTATTGAGTTTCGAGAAAAAGATGAGACATGGCCTTAAAAAAAAAAAGAGAAAGATTAAGTGAATTGAATTGTGAAGTTTTAGAGTGGAGGACTTTAGAAAGTTTACTTTTCTCATAACACAACATCTACCTAATTTAATAAAGTTAAAAAAATTCCTTTATAACACAAAACTAGGAGAATTTATTTTTCTTAACATAAAATCTACCTAAAAAATTATATTAAAAATTAGAAAGTCTACCTAATTTTTTATTTATTATGAATATAGTAAAGGCTACCATATATTGTAATAGAAGTAAAATTTTTTTAATAAAAAAGCAAATATGTTAAAAAAAATTTGTTTTTATATTTGAATATAATTTTTTTGATTTATTGACTTTTCAACATATTCTATTTTATTTTATTTTTACTTACATAAATAATTTGTTTCATTTTATTTTATTTTCATTTTAAACACAAATCTGTTTCCATTTTTTATACTTAAATTTATTATTTATATATTTAAATAAAAAAGTTGCATGCATGTAATTTTCTATTTAACCTCCAAACCGGCCAGAACTATACTTCCATCACAAATCATCATAGTAAAACTTAGTTATTATCATTTGTTTCATTTCACTCTAGTCAACATGCAAGGATTCATTGTCTGTGTTTTAGTTCTTTATTTTATTTCACCTTGTCTGTGTATAAGGTTCAATGTTAGAACCACATCTGATACTACTTATAATGTGATGCAATATGGTGCAACTGGCGATGGCAAATCTGATGATACAAAAGTATATGTTTTTATATTTTATCTATATAATTTTAATTTATATTATACTTCATATAGTTTTATAAATAATTGAATGACCTTAACAATATTTATTATGTATTATATTTATATATTAAATAGGCATTTTCAAGTGCATGGAGCAATGCATGTAAAGCAGAAGGAAAGACAACATTAGTTATACCATCTGGAAAATCATTCTTGGTGAAGAAAGTAGATTTTATCGGTCCATGCAATGCTGAAATTCTCATTCAGGTATATAATAATATGTATAATAATATTATTTATATAATAAAATTAATTTTAGGAGCTCTTTAAGATAATTAAATAAATCTCGTTTAATTTTTTTCTATATTAAATTGCAGTTTGAAGGAAAAATAGTTGCACCTTCTAAAGACGCATGGGAAGCTAGACCATATTTGATTGAGATCGATAGTGTAAATGGACTCACAATTGATGGCAATAATGTAGGAGAAATCGATGGAAATGGTGCTACTTGGTGGGATTGTTCAGATTGTAAAAGACCAGGGGTATGTATATATTGTAATAATTCACATTAATTATATTCTTAAGAAAATCAAGAGTTATACTTTAATATTTATAAAATAAATTTTTATCTTAAGTAATTGAGCTCTAAATTAAGACATGTATTTCTAATGTTAATTACAGGTGTTCCATTTTCATAAATGCGACAAACTTAATGTTAGTAATCTTGCGATTAGTAATAGTCCAAGATCTCATGTATCTGTTAATGAGTGTAATGGTGCAACAATCTCTAAAATATCCATTGATGCACCTGATTCAAGTCCTAACACTGATGGAATTGATGTTTCTGATTCCATTAATATCTTGATACAAGATTCCAACATAAAATCAGGTTATTAATATTATGATATTTTATTCTTTTAATATGTCTTAAAAGATTATGCTAGAAAAAATTATTTAAATATTTTTGAAAATTGTTGAAAAATTATTTTCAATATCAACAACCATTATCCTTAAAATTAAATTTATCTGGATTTTGTGTGTGTAATAGATCTGTAACTCTTTTATAAGTTTTGTTTCATTTAAACAGGCGACGATTGTATCGCTATCAATGGTGGCACCTCTTTCTTGGATGCTAAGAGGATTACTTGTGGACCAGGCCATGGGATAAGGTTAAAAATATTGTTTCTAAATTTCAACCTTAATATGTATATTTGATAACAATTTTTTTTTTTTCATTTTTAATGTTAATATGATGTATTAGTAGCTAGAGTTTGAATTCATGACATCTCCAAAAAAATTTTGTGTGCTTAAATTTTATATTGTTCATGTATTCATATTCATATGTATTTTATGAACTCATTAGTGTTGGTAGCCTTGGTAAAGATGGAGCTAGTGATCAAGTTTCTAATATTTATGTACAAAATTGCACCTTTAAAGAAACTACCAATGGAGCAAGAATCAAAACATTTCCGGTGAGTATGATAATTTAAATTTAAATATATTTATACAGTTGATATACAAATATAAATTTAAGAAATTTTGTCCATATTAAAATTTTATTTAATTCCTTTTGTACAAAAATTCGAGTCCTTTTGTGTCTTTTGTTTAAAAAAATTTAGAAACTATAAATAAATAACTTTTTATAGAGACTAAATTAAAAGAAAAATGAAATTTATAATAATTTAACACATATTTAACACCTTCATTGTGTCTTTTTTTTATAGGGTGGATCAGGTTATGCAAAAAATATTACATATGAACAAATCATCCTTGAAAATGTTAAGAACCCAATAATCATAGATCAAGAATACAATAATTATCTGCAGGTACATATTTCACTCATATTATTTTTATCTTGTCATTTCAAAAAATATGTTTTAATTTCATTTTTTTTTTTGTAAATATCAGGAAACATCTGTATCGGTGAGTTCCGTAACATTTCGAGGATTTAGCGGAACTTATACTGGCAAAGTAGCTATTAATTTAGATTGTAGTTCATCCGGTTGTTTTGACATTATATTGGATCAAAACAACATTGTATCTGCTGAGAAAGAAAACGATGCTTCTGTTATTTGTAAAAATGCACATGGAAAAGCTACAGATACTATTCCAAATGTCCCTTGCCTGTCTAATTAATGTGTTATATGTTATAATGTAGTTCAAAAACTTCTTTATTGGATCTTTTAGGGGCTAAGATAAGACAATAAAGACTGAGTCACGATTTTACACTTAATGTTTAGCCTCATCTTTGCAGTCAATAAAAAATAATATAAATTTAAATTTATACTTTGTTTCATTGTTCGTTTATCTTTACTTTGTTCCTTTAAATTATAGAGTTTTTTTTTTTTAATAAGCAACTGATATTAAGAAAGGAGTATTATAGATACTCCAACCGTCAAAAACAAGGCGGAACGCTCCTCCTTCTCAAAATAATTGAGAAGAAGGATATTCCAGACATGAAAATTACAGTTATCCGAAAGAACATAATAAGATTGAAGCCAAGACCAAAATAAATAAACTACTCCCGACATACACTCGGTGAAGCTATGCAGGTCATTTCTAAAAATGATCGCATTACGCCTAATCCAAATGTACCAAATCGTAGCAAGCCAAATGACCACTATAGTAGTCCTCTTGGCTTTAATCTTCACCCTTTTAGAAAAACCAAAGAACCCCACAAACTTCTCCAAAGATAAACCGTCTAATGAACCAATCCAATTGAACACTTTCCTCCATGTTCTAATGAAAACATTGCAGCCCCCTAAAAGATGTCCTAAACTTGCGTCCGTCACAAAACTCTACTTTAATTCAATTGTATATTATTATAAGGGTTAAATACGTTTTTAGTCCTTATAAATATGCGACCCTGCATTTTTAGTCCCTATAAAATTTTCCTTCAATGAATGGTCTTTATAAAATTTTTATGCATGCAATTTCAATCCCTACTATTTTCTAAAATTTTAAAAACTGTTTAATTACCCTTTAATTTTTAAATTTTTGAATAATTTTTTTTATATATGTTTAGAATACTGTAAAATATTTATTTAACAAGTTTTAGAATTTTTAAAAACGAGAAGAATTAAATATGAATTTTTCAAATTTTGAAAAATAATGATAAAAGTAATGAAAATCTCAACTTAGAAATTAAATTTTGAGTTTCTTTTTTTTCCAAGAACTTTTTAAAACATTATGAACATGTCTGCAAAATAATCATTCTAAAATGCACATTGGTTTGACAGTAGGGACTGAAACTAGGTGCATGATAATTTTATAAGGACCATTCATTGAAGGAAAATTTTATAGGGACTAAAAATGCATGGTCGCATATTTATAGGGACTAAAAATGTATTTAACCCTTATTATAATTCTTGATAGAAATTATAAATGGATAATTATAATAAAAAATATATCAAAAAATGAAAAATGTTTTGGTACATAAAATGTATTAGAATTATATAATTCTTTCTCAAAAGATAAAATAATATTTCAATTTTAACTTAAGAACAATTATTAACTACTCTAATTTTATCTCTAACATCATCTTTTAAACTAAAGTATATGTATTACTCTTCTAATTTGGAAAATTTGAAAATATTGGACATGATAAATTTTTCTATTTATATTTTCTTAAATTGTGTTCCATTAATCTTCATAAGAATTATTATGCATTCCAATAAATACACCCATTTGAGTACACAACCTAAGTACCCAGCATTAAACATTAGGTGTGCTCGACGATATTGTTGAAGTTTTTGTTTTTGTTTTTGTGTAAGCCTAAAGATATCATTGCAAGTGATAACTGGATAGAAGAACGGTGAAAAATTTATTTGGGTTGTTTGTAAATAACACATACTCAAAGCTAATATATATGTCACTGATATATGTATCATATGGAGTATTATATTATTCTTAAATATTTATTTATGATTTTTTTAATTTTTTATTGATGAGGTTGTTCTATTTGACGAAATGATATATTTTAGTAGGTCGGAGTATTTGTGAAGAAAAGATGTCTGCAAATTTTTTTACTAACCCATAAAGAGAGTCGACACTTAAGCTAGCAAATATTTTAATGTATGGGTGAAAATGAGAAAAACATGAATGTTGCCTATTTGTTTTTTTCAATAGGCAATGAAATTAAAACCGGAGTATAAGGGATACTCCAACCACTTACATGAGTTCTACACCTCAAAACAAATGAGCGGTAAAATATTTCACACGTGGAAATTACAATTTTCCGTTAGCTTATAACTAGATAGAAGCCAATTCCAAGCATTAAAAATTACATCCGACATACATTTGGTAAAACTAAACAAATAATTTTTAAAAATAATAGTGTTTCGTCTAATCCAAATGCTCCACACCGTTGCTAACCAAATTACCGCAGTTAAGGATCTTTTGGCTAGACTCCTCACCTTCTCAAACACAAAAACAAAACCTTCGAACTCCTCCAAAGATAGATCGTCGACGGGACCAATCCACTCAAACACCTTTCTCCAAATACCCGCCACTACACAACAACCTCCTATTTGTCGTTCGTAACATCCTTATATTTTTATATATATAATAAATTTATCATTTTAATTGACTTTAACATTTATTTAATAATTTGTCTTATGTATAAAGTGATATTTTAATCATTTATTTTATTAGGAATTTGTTTGCTAAATTAGTAATAGTATGATTTATTCTAATTATTTGTGTATTTATTATTTATGATTGTTATATTTCAAGAGTAAGTTATCAAGATTTATTCCACATCCTCACCATTGATTCTATTCAATCTAATGGCTAAAAATAATAAACAATTAAATATGGAGAGAGAAAATAATACACATTAATTTTAACCATTAGATTGAAAAGAATTAATGGTGAAGATGTGGAGTAAGTCTTGATAACTTACTCTTGGAGTAAGAATATCCCTCCTATATATGTATAATTTATTGATGAATAATTATATATCTAGTGCTACTAAAATAAGTGGTTGATATTTATAAATAAATAATTTTTAAAATAATAATATTGTTAATAATAAAAATAACAGCTTAGTTAAAAAAATGAAGAATACAAAAAATATTATTTTATACCACAAAGAATTGAAGAACTTGTGTGTGTGTGTGTGTGTGTGTGTATATATATATATATATATATATATATATATATATATATATATATATATATATATATATATATATATATATATATATGTATATATAATTTTAAGAAGGTCTATTTTAACAACATGCACCTGAGGGTACATTTAACTATATTTTTAGTATCAGACTTTCATAAAAATAAGTGTGTGGGATTTGCTATATTACATCAACTTATTAAGCTGCATTTAACTGTTTTGTAGTTAAAGCTAACTAAAATAAACTTTTACAAAAATAATTGAGTCTACGTTATCAAATATATATATATATATATATATATATATATATATATATATATATATATATATATATATATATATATATATATATATATATATGTCAGTGTTATTTTTGTTAACTTTTATTCTTTAAGTATGAAATTGTTTTAATATAACTATTTTAAGAAATAATACTTTTATTTTATTTTTATTTTAACAAAAAAATCCATAAATTCAAAGAAGGAAAAGGAAATAAAAGAGGAGGGATTAGACCAAAACCCTTTTAGAGATTAACAAAACGATAACGAGGAGGTCCCAATTTGTTATGAATCACTAAAAGAATCAGGACCCTTGAAGACTCATCTTAAGATAGAGGCAAAGTAGAATTGATAGCCAAAGATGCTAACAAATTTTTAAATTGATTCCCTTCTCTGTATATATGAGATAAATAAAATCTAAAATGCCTCATTTTAGCTAAACAATTAAGTCAAATGCTATAAAAATTCCAAGGGACAAACTTAGCCTCATGAACAACCAACATCATAAAATAGGAGTTTGTTTCAAGCCAAATACTATTCTAGCCGAAATGATAAGCAAATTCATTGGCTTTAATAACCCCACAAAGCTCAACATGAATAAATGATTATCAATTAAACTTTTCAGCAAAGCCGAAAACAAAATCACCCAAAGAGTTTCTGAACAAACTACAAATGAATCTGAATCAATGGAGAAAGAGCCATTTGTATTGCATTTAAACCAACCCTGTGTTGGGTGCTTCCAAATAACTTCAATAATTTTCAGAGTCTTGGGCAGGTGTAACTTAACATTGAAGGCTTTGATGATCAAGAACTCATGAATGGAGGAGCTAGCCATCCTGTAAGTAATGTTTCCTATGAAGGCCACCTCATTAAGAATTTGATTGAAAGTCTTCTTCTAATGCCTAAAGCCACTGCTTAGTCAAACATGATTATGGGTCATCCAAATGTCATTGACAATGTGAACAATGGAAGCTTGAATAATGACTTTGGCTTTACGACTCCAAATCTTTCCACAAATATCAAGAATACTTAAGATGTTAGACATAAGTGGAATCTTTTTCAGATTGAAAAACCACTGGAATTGATTCATGACGAGAGTTATAAAACGAAGGGATGTGACAACCACGCAACAAAATATTATCATTGGTTGGAAAATAATTATGAAAGAGCCTCCAGACAATGGAAGCCTTCGATGGGGGGATATCAATTTTCCATATCTGCTTGGGCCACAAAATAGGAGAAGTGATATCATCCTTGATGTAGGCATCTTTCAGAGTAAATTCACCAAAGTCATAATATATTCAAACTTTGTTATCTGTAATATTATCAAGAGGGATAGTAACTTGTTCAACAATAAAAAAACAAATTAGGAATCATGTTGGTTATATGAGTAGGAAAATTCCAAGAACCATTATGTAAGAAATTAAAAACTAGAGTCTTAGTATTAATAATGTCTTAATCTTGAATGAGATTCAATAGGGGGAATGCACCGAGAATCCAGCCAAAAATAAGTGTTGCAACCATTAACCAAAACAATTATAGAATCAGAAGTAACACAGTCAATCTCACTTTTAATACTATGCCAAATAGAAAAAGCAACATGGTATTTTATGGGGATTCAATCTCTAAGCACTCAGGCCTTTACCAAGATAGCCTAATTTTTGCAAGAATTTAAAAGATCCCAGCATAATTTCATGTTGAAAGCTTCATTGAAGGTAAAAAGGGGCCTAAGACCTAAACCATCCTGCTCAAGAGGTTTGCACATTTTAGGCCAAGCCACGGTAATAAGCTTAGTCTTACTAATATCTCAGGACCTAATGAAATTCTTAATGCTTATCTCTAAATATTTAATTAGAGACTGAAGCCAAGAATAGATAGTGAAGTTGTGAACAAGCATTGAAGCAATGAAGGATTTAACCATTTGAATTCTACCAGCAAAGATAAAAAGAGAAATCTTTCACTTGGCTAACTTAGACTTAACCTTGTCAAGAATGGGTTTAAGATTCCTAGCTTTAGGTTTTCCCTTAAAGATGGGGACCTCCAAATAATAAAAGGGAAGGTGCCCAATCTTAAACCCCAACTGATTAGCAATGTGATGGATATGGCTTTTCTAGGGAATAAATTAGAAGAAAAAATATGTGAGATTTTTTAGGGTTAACAATTTAACCAGAAGACGTGGCTTTTCTATAGAATAAATTAATAACGGAGCCATTTGTTCTTTTATCACCTCTATAAAACACCATGGCATCATCCGCAAACAAGCAGAGAGTTGACACTTCCAAAGCTCTGGGACCATGGATAAGCTTGATTTTCTTATCAATGACAAGGTTTGTTAAGATCCTGCTAAGGACCTCTTCAGGAATGAAAAAAGAGAGGAGAAAGAGAATCTCCCTATGTCACACCTCTTGCACACTCAAAGAACCCATGAAGCTTTCCGTTGAAATAAACTGAGATCTTAGAGGAATTTAGGATGATCCAAATCCAGTTGTTGAAAGTATCATTGAAAGCAAATTTTCCAAGAACCTGCATCAGAAAAAACCATTTAATAGAATCAAAAGCGTTTTTAATGTCCATTTTCATAACTAGATTACCACCATAGGATTTCTTGTGTATCAAATTAACAACTTTCGAGAAAAGCACAATACAATCTTTGATGCATCTTCCTTGAACAAATATTTTCTGCTCCATGAAAATGATTGTTGACATAATGGGGGAAAGTCTATCTAGAATAACCTTAAATATAATTTTAAACTTAAAGTTAGCTAAAGCAATAAGCCTAATAAGCTCAATAGAGTCAGTTAGGGCTGACAATGAACCAAACTAACTCGAAAATAGTTCGAAACTCGATTTGAAAATTAAATTGTTGAAATAGGTTCATGAACCAAATGAGTTGAGTATGAGCTAAAAACTAAGTTCGTTAACTAAATGAGCTGAACTTGAACTATACATAGTTCGACTCGTTAGGTTCATGAGTCAATTCGATTATATATGAGATGGATGAGATTGTCTTTAAAAGTAGGTTTAAAGATTTGCTCTAAATCTTAGTATTATATTTTATTTTAATCTAACAATTTTAATTGATAATTTATATTCTCAAGTGAGAAAAAAATTTCTACAAATAATTATACAAATAAAATTAACATCGTATGAATTCCAATCTTATAACTTTTATTTTATTTTTATTTTTTTTATTTAAAAAATATTAATTTAAAATGTCAAATATATATATATATATATATATATATATATATATATATATATATATATATATATATATATATATATATATATATATATATATATATATATATGGAACATATCAAATGAGAACTTTGGTTATTATGAGAACTAAGAACTTTTAATAATAACCATAATTTAAAATCAATGTCTAACAAGAGTCCGTGAAATAAGCGAGTTGAACCTAACAAGAGTAACCAAACGAGTTGAACCGAGATGTTCGTGCACTTCTAACAAGTCGAGTTTGAGATGAAAAAAAGTCCGTGATAAACTCGAACTCGAACTCAAACTCGATCAATTCTTAACGATTCGAGTTTGAGCTAAAAAAAGTCTATCTTGAACTCGAACTCGAACTCAAACTTGGCCAATTCTTAACGAGTCGAACTGAGTTGAGGCGAGTTCGACTCGACTCGACTCATTTCCAGCCCTAGAGTCGGTATTAGAAAATTTAGGAAGGAGAATCAGGGTATTAGCATTATAGTTAGGCATATTTCAAGAAGAGATAAAGAATTGTTTAACCGCCACAATAACATCCTGATGAATGATTGCCTAGTCATGCTGAAAGAAGAATGCTCCAAAACCATATGACCCTGGAACACCATATTGTTATTTAGATTGAAAATAGCTTCTTTGATTTCAAGGTCAGAGGAAACTTTGTGAGCATTTGATTAACTTCATGGCTGATGAGATTATGTATGTTATTTTTAAGGAAGTCCACACCAATATTAGTACCCATAGGAGAGGAGAATAAATTCTTGAAATGATCAACACATGAGAGCTAATGGCTTCTTGATTAGAAACAAGATCCCATCAATGATAAGAGTCGAGATATTCTTAGTAGCATTTTTTATCTTAGCAATCCTATGGAAGTACTTTGTTTTTCTATCCCCTACCAAATTTAATTTAACTTTAGCTATTTATTTCCAAAACAAGTTTTCCTTATGCAAAGCTTCCTCAAGATTATTCATGCAATTTTTTTCCTCAAACCTGAGAGTTTCAGAGTAACCATCAACTTGAATCTTGAGCAACACAAAATTCAACTTCTCTTCTACATTACTAACTAAGTGATGGACATTGCCAATATTTGATTGAGATCAATAGTGTAAATGCACTCACAATTGATGGCAATAATGTAGGAGAAATAGATGGAAATGGTGCTACTTGGTGGGATTGTTCAGATTGTAAAAGACCAGGGGTATGTATATATTGTAATAATTCACATTAATTATATTCTTAAGAAACTCAAGAGTTATACTATAATATTTATAAAATAAATTTTTATAAATTTTTATCGCAAGTAATTGAGCTCTAAATTAAGACATGTATTTCTAATGTTAATTACAGGTGTTCCATTTTCATAAATGCGACAAACTTAATGTTAGTAATCTTGCGATTAGTAATAGTCCAAGATCTCATGTATCTGTTAATGAGTGTAATAGTGCAACAATCTCTAAAATATCCATTGATGCACCTGATTCAAGTCCTAACACTGATGGAATTGATGTTTCTGATTCCACTAATATCTTGATACAAGATTCCGACATAAAATCAGGTTATTAATATTATGATATTTTATTCTTTTAATATGTCTTAAAAAAGGATTGTGCTAGAAAAAATCATTTAAATATTTTTGAAAATTGTTGAAAAATTATTTTCAATATCAACAACCATTATCCTTAAAATTATCTGGATTTTGTGTGTGTAATAGATCTGTATCTCTTTTATAAGCTTTCTTTCATTTAAACAGGTGACGATTGTATCGCTATCAATGGTGGCACCTCTTTCTTGGACGCTAAGAGGATTACTTGTGGACCAGGCCATGGGATAAGGTTAAAAATATTGTTTCTAAATTTCATTTTTAATGTTAATATGATTTATTAGTAGCTAGAGTTTGAATTCATGACATCTCCAAAAAAAATTTTGTGTGCTTAAATTTTATATTGTTCATGTATTCATATTTTCACTGATATATCTTATATGTATTTTATGAACTCATCAGTGTTGGTAGCCTTGGTAAAGATGGAGCTAGTGATCAAGTTTCTAATATTTATGTACAAAATTGCACCTTTAAAGAAACTACCAATGGAGCAAGAATCAAAACATTTCCGGTGAGTATAATAATTTAAATTTAAATATATTTATATAAATTTAAGAAATTTTGTCCATATTAAAATTTTATTTAATTCTTTTTGTACAAAATTCGAGTCCTTTTGTGTCTTTTGTTTTAAAAATTTTAGAAACTATAGATAAATAACTTTTTATAAAGACTAAATTAAAAGAATAATGAAATTTATAATAATTTAACACATATTTAACACCTTCATTGTGTCTTTTTTTTTTTTTTACAGGGTGGATCAGGTTATGCAAAAAATATTACATATGACCAAATCATCCTTGAAAATGTTAAGAACCCAATAATCATAAATCAAGAATACAATAATTATCTGCAGGTACATATTTCACTCATAATATTTTTATCTTGTCATTTCAAAAAAAAAGTTTTATTATTTAATTTACTAATTTTATTTTCATAATATACTAATTATAATACCAAAGTTATCTATTGTTTTAATTTCATTTTATTGTAATTATCAGGAAACATCTGTAACGGTGAGTTCTGTAACATTTCGAGGATTTAGCGGAACTTATGCTGGCAAAGTTGCTATTAATTTAGATTGTAGTTCATCCGGTTGTTTTGACATTACATTGGATCAAAACAACATTTTACCTGCTGAGGACGAAAACAACAGTGATTCTGTTATTTGTAAAAATGCACATGGAAAAGTTGCAGATACAATTCCAAATGTCCCTTGCTTGTCTCAATAATGTTGTAATGTAATTCAAAAACTTCTTTATTGGATCTTTTAGGGGCTAAGACAATAAAGATTGAGTCACGATTTTACACTTAATGTTTAGCCTCATCGCTGTAGTCAATCAAAAATAATATAAATTTGTACTTTGTTTCATTGTTCATTTATCTTTTCCTTGTTCCTCTAAATTATAGAGTATATCTCTATTTTATTTCAATTGTATATTATTATAATTCTTGATAGAAACTATGAATGAATAATTATAATAAAAAATATATCAAAAAATGAAAGAATGTTTTGATACACAAAAAGTATTAGAATTATATAATTCTTTTTTTAAAGATAAAATAATATTTTAATAAAGAAAAAAATTACAACTAATTAAGTAGACGATTGGAAAAAAGAACATCCAACTAATTTAAGTAATTGACTATTTAGCTTAAGAACAATTATTAACTAATCTAATTTTATCTCTAACATTACCTTATAAACTAAAATATATGTATTACTCTTCTAACTTGGAATTTTTGAAAATATTGGACATGATACATTTTTCTATTTATACTTAAATTTTTTTTTATAAGCAATATATATGTCTCATGAGTACAAGGGGTACTCAACCCATATACAACAACCAAAAATACTAAATCTCCAATCAAAGCCTAAGAGAGAAAGTCTAATGGGCTTTTGCACCAATCATAAAAAGAGTACAAAATGTTGTAATGTAATTCAAAGACTTCTTTATTGGATCTTTTAGGGGCTAACATAAGACAATAAAGACTGAGTCAGGATTTTACACTTAATGTTTAGCCTCATCTTTGCAGTCAATAAAAAATAATATAAATTTACATTTGTACTTTGTTTCATTGTTCGTTTATCTTTACTTTGTTCCTTTAAATTATAGAGTATAACTCTAGTTTAATTCAATTGTATATTATTATAATTCTTGATAGAAATTATAAATGGATAATTATAATAAAAAATATATCAAAAAATGAATGAATGTTTTGGTACATAAAATGTATTAGAATTATATAATTCTTTTTCAAAAGATAAAATAATTTTTAATTTTAACTTAAGAACAATTATTAACTACTCTAATTTTATCTCTAACATTATCTTTTAAACTAAAGTATATATGTATTACGCTTCTAATTTGGAAATTTTGAAAATATTGGACATGGCAAATTTTTCTATTTATATTTTCTTAAATTGTGTTCCATTAATCTTCATAAGAATTATCATGCATTCAAGTAAATACACCCATTTGAGTACACAACCTAAGTACCCAACATTAAACATTAGGTGTGCTCATAGACACGAGGTTTTGCATGTTATTGGGTCATCCACGGTATTGTTGAAGTTTTTTTTTATAAGCAAGGATATATTACAGAAGACCTAAAGATATTGTTGAAGTGATAACTGGATAGAAGAACGATAAAAAACTGATTTGGAAAATAATTACCATACACACGCAAGTTGAAACAATCAAACTTGAAAAATCACCTCAAATTCCTCGATTTAGTCAAAACAAGCTCAAAGGCAAACACACAACTATTAATATACACAAAATAAAGGAGCTGATGAAATTTTCTAAACAAATTTAAAAGTGAGATTTGAAATTTAACAACTGATCCTATCTAAATTTATTTAGACAATTGCATCACACTGCCTAAACTAAACAAAAAATAAAAAAGAATAAACATGCTTGTTTTATGTCGTAAGCTCGATGCCTGTTATTTAAGAACATTCCTTCAAGTTACTTCCGTTCGGCAATTCCTTACCACACACAAGAAAACGTAAAAGGAAATAAACAACAATATAAAAAATTCAGAAGTATAAGTATAAATATAAACAAGTAAGAATATACAATATGTGCGATATATACAAAACTCAAAACCAAAGAGACTATTACGATGCAAGTTAATAAACACCAATCCCCGACAACATTGTCATTTTGTTGAAGCGCTATAGCGGTAAGCAACAAAAGTTTTGAAAATATTTATCTGGAAAATTTATCGTCTCCATATGAATCTGTGGCATTGAACTGCCATTCAAAAATTTCTAAAGTTATGAGTTTGGATTGAATGGTTAAAGCATAAAAATGGAAAAGTAAATATTAACACAAAGATAATTCATTCCTCAGAGAGAAGCAAATTATAAGACATTGCATATAATCTACTTCTCACAAGTTTAAAATTATCCACGAGTTATACTCAACCTACAATACTCGTCAGTATCATCCAGTGTCGCTCAAACCTAAATAATATTTCAAAAGAACAATTATTAACTACTCTAATTTTATCTCTAACATTATCTTTTAAACTAAAGTATATGTACTTCTAATTTGGAATTTTTGAAAATATTGGACATGACAAATTTTTCTATTTATATTTTCTTAAATTCTGTTCCATTAATCTTCATAAGAATTATCATGCATTCCAGTAAATACACCCATTTGAGTACACAACCTAAGTACCCAGCATTAAACATTAGGTGTGCTCATAGGCAGGAGGTTTTGCATGTTATTGGGTCATCCACGATATTGTTGAATATTTGTTTTTATAAGCAAGGATATATTAACAGGAGACCTAAAAATATTGTTTAAGTAATAACTGGTTAGAAGAACGGTAAAAAATTTATTTGGGTTGTTTGTAAATAACACATACTCAAGGCTGATATATATGTCATTGATATATGTAACCCATGGAGTATTATATTTTCCTTAAATATTAAGGAGAGTCGACACTTAAGCTAACAAATATTTTAATTTATAGGTGAAAAAGAGAAAAACATGCATGTTGCATATTTGTCGTTTGTAATATCCATATATTTTTATATATAATAAATTTATCATTTTAAATAATTTTAATATTTATTAATAATTTGTTTTATGTATAAACTGATATTTTAATCATTTATTTTATAATGAATTTGTTTGATAAATTAGTAATAGTATGATTTATTCTAATTATTTGTGTATTTATTATTTATGGCTGTTATATATATATATATATATATATATATATATATATATATATATATATATATATATATATATATTCACTTATTTTTAAGAAGGTTTATTTTAACAACATGCACATGAGTGTGCATTTAACTATTTTTTTAGTTAAAATTTACTAAATCACACTTTCATAAAAATAAGTGTGTGGGGTTTGCTATAATACATCAACTTATTAAGATGCATTTAACTGTTTTATTGTTAAAGCTTGCTATAATAAACTTTTATAAAAATAAGTGGGTCTACGTTATCAAATCTTTATATATATATATATATATATATATATATATATATATATATATATATATATATATATATATATATATATATATATATATATGAGGAGGGATATTCTTACTCCAAGAGTAAGTTATCAAGACTTACTCCACATCTTGACCATTAATTCTACTCAATCTAATGGCTAAAAATAATAAACAATTAAATGTGGAAAGAGAAAATAATACTCATTAATTTTAACCATTTTTGTGTTAATATTTACTTTTCCATTTTTATGCTTTAACCATTCAATGTGAACAATTTTCATTTAAGTGAACTGGTGAGAAAAGAGAACACCGTTGAATAGATAAGATGGAAGAATTAAGTATTTTGGGTTAGTCATCTCGAAGTATGAGAATGGAAGTGGAGATTGAACAAGAACACAAATGTAATTTAATAAGTAGCATGAACTTATAAATTATCGTCAAAGAAGATAAATCTTTGTTTTTCTTAAATCTTGTTTTTCAAGAATTTTTTAAATTACAAGAAATGGTTAATAGTGGCGCCCATTCAAAGCACTACGACGCTATCAAGTGTAAGAGATAAAGCAGAGCACTTATAAGCCAACGACGATATCCAAACGTTCTTTTTAATTGTTAAAGTAAAAAATTCAATAAGGATGAATGGTTGGTTCTCTTAAATTTGGTTCTCTTTAAATTATTCAACGTTAAACATGTTATCTATGTATTCATGATTTTTATTGTAATGAATCTCAATTAAAAAATTATATGATTTTATATGCGTTTTATGCTTTCTTCTGTCTATGAAATTGGGAAAATTGATTTAGATGTCAATTGAGTCTTAACACATAGATTCACACATCTGATTGATAAACATGTGATCTATGTAATTCTAATGATTGCTCACACTGTGACATGAATAGTCTCAACTACTAGTCTAGTTTTATGCGTTGTAAAACCTTCTTCAGTTGCGATTGCATACTCCAATTACCTTGGAGGTTGCCTCCAACAAAGTAGGTTTTATTGCGATAAATACTCCTAATTTTTTTATAATTTTTTTTATTTACGTGATGTAAAATCATCCTCTGTTACAATTGGATATTCCCATAAACTAGGAGGCAGCGAGGCTATAAAATTATGTTTTGTAAAAGATTATAATTAAATAAGTCATTTTCGGTTTCAGTCATGAAATTTCTCACGTATAGGAGTAGATGATTCAAAATGGAACTTAACCATTTTTATAATTATATTTGTTACTTGACAGTATACATTTTTAGTTATATAAATTGCACAAAAACCAATCAATCGCACTCTGTGCATGCCCCGTTACTCATAAGTACATTTACATTGTCCTTATACAAAGCTAACACAATATCTTAGATATCATAGTGATTGTTTGGTTCTGTGTCCAATAACCTCTAACGCGCGTTTAGGGACTCTTTGGCCGTGATTTCCACCGCGATTTTGAACTTTTTAACACCCATATACTCATATGTATAGTCTCTCTGGTTTATGGTCTTTGGACACAGTATAATCTCTTTGGTTACTTAGTTACTACTCATATGGAAACTTTGGTTTCGCCTTTGTTTTAGAGGTTGAATTCATTTGCTTCTAATTCTTATTGCTGATGTGTTCCTTATATCATGTGAGTTACTGCTGCTGTAAAAATAAATGTTATTTTTTGTTTTAAACTCTTAAACTTAGGGTCCGTTTGTTTTGACTTTTTTAAAAAATGAATTTTATAGCATAATATAATTTTATGAAAAAAACAATTTACAAAAAAGTTTTCATAAAAGCTTCTGATAAAAATTTGGTTTGAATAACTATTCTTAAAATGTTATTTTAGATATTTCATCGAACCTTTTTTTGGATATCAAAATTTTAAAAAATCACTTACTTTTGAAGCTATTTCAAATAGTCTTTTATAAAAATCATTTTTGAAATACAACTTAAAAAAAAAGAGGTGATTTTGACTATATTTTAATCTTCAATAATATAAGTTTATGGTATAAGAAGTCAAAATTACTCTTTTAATTTAAAAAAAATGAATATAAAAAAACTTGTAATATTTTAAAAAACTGTGTAAAATTTAATTTTGACAATACAAAGAAAAATTCATTTTTTAAAAGCTAAAACAAATATTTTATTTTGACGTTTGGAGGAAAAATGAGATTCTTTAGAAAGTTTGCTTTTCTCATAACACAAAATCTACCTAATTTAAAAAAAGTTTAAAAAATTCTTTTAATAGATAATTATCCATACCCGTGCCTCTACTCATTTTACGAGTTTTTATCCTACCTACTATGAGCATTTTTTTGCGGGATTCATAAGATATGAGTCAAATTACCAACCCTAAATTCACGTGCTTCGTCTTCCTCTTCCCCTTAAAATTTAAACTCTTAAATTTTATTATTGAGTTTCGAGAAAAAGATGAGACATGGACTTAAAAAAAAAAAGAAAGATTAAGCCCTTAAAATTTAAACTCTTAAATTTTATTATTGAGTTTCGAGAAAAAGATGAGACATGGACTTAAAAAATAAAAAAAGAGAAAGATTAAGTGAATTGAATTGTGAAGTTTTAGAGTGGAGGACTTTAGAAAGTTTACTTTTCTCATAACACAAAATCTACCTAATTTAATAAAGTTAAAAAAATTCCTTTATAACACAAAACTAGGAGAATTTATTTTTCTTAACATAAAATCTACCTAAAAAATTATATTAAAAATTAGAAAGTCTACCTAATTTTTTATTTATTATGAATATAGTAAAGGCTACCATATATTGTAATAGAAGTAAAAATTTTTTAATTAAAAAGCAAATATGTTAAAAAAAATTTGTTTTTATATTTGAATATAATTTTTTTGATTTATTGACTTTTCAACATATTCTATTTTATTTTATTTTTCCTTACATAAATTTTTTTTTCATTTTATTTTATTTTCATTTTAAACACAAATATGTTTCCATTTTTTATACTTAAATTTATTATTTATATATTTAAATAAAAAAGTTGCATGCAAGTAATTTTCTATTTAACCTCCAAACCGGCCAGAACTATACTTCCATCACAAATCATCATAGTAAAACTTAGTTATTATCATTTGTTTCATTTCACTCTAGTCAACATGCAAGGATTCATTGTCTATGTTTTAGTTCTTTATTTTATTTCACCTTGTCTGTGTATAAGGTTCAATGTTAGAACCACATCTGATACTACTTATAATGTGATGCAATATGGTGCAACTGGCGATGGCAAATCTGATGATACAAAAGTATATGTTTTTATATTTTATCTATATAATTTTAATTTATATATACTTCATATGATTTTATAAATAATTAAATGACCTTATAAATATTTATTATGTATTATATTTATATATTGAATTGTAGGCATTTTCAAGTGCATGGAGCAATGCATGTAAAGCAGAAGGAAAGACAACATTAGTTATACCATCTGGAAAATCATTCTTGGTGAAGAAAGTAGATTTTAGCGGTCCATGCAATGCTGAAATTCTCATTCAGGTATATAATATGTATAATAATATTATTTATATAATAAAATTAATTTTAGGAGCTCTTTAAGATAATTAAATAAATCTCGTTTAATTTTTTTTCTATATTAAATTGCAGTTTGAAGGAAAAATAGTTGCACCTTCTAAAGACGCATGGGAAGCTAGACCATATTTGATTGAGATCGATAGTGTAAATGGACTCACAATTGATGGCAATAATGTAGGAGAAATCGATGGAAATGGTGCTACTTGGTGGGATTGTTCAGATTGTAAAAGACCAGGGGTATGTATATATTGTAATAATTCAAATTAATTATATTCTTAAGAAAATCAAGAGTTATACTTTAATATTTATAAAATAAATTTTTATCTTAAGTAATTGAGCTCTAAATTAAGACATGTATTTCTAATGCTAATTACAGGTGTTCCATTTTCATAAATGCGACAAACTTAATGTTAGTAATCTTGCGATTAGTAATAGTCCAAGATCTCATGTATCTGTTAATGAGTGTAATGGTGCAACAATCTCTAAAATATCCATTGATGCACCTGATTCAAGTCCTAACACTGATGGAATTGATGTTTCTGATTCCACTAATATCTTGATACAAGATTCCGACATAAAATCAGGTTATTAATATTATGATATTTTATTCTTTTAATATGTCTTAAAAAAGGATTGTGCTAGAAAAAATCATTTAAATATTTTTGAAAATTATTGAAAAATTATTTTCAATATCAACAACCATTATCCTTAAAATTATCTGGATTTTGTGTGTGTAATAGATCTGTATCTCTTTTATAAGCTTTGTTTCATTTAAACAGGTGACGATTGTATCGCTATCAATGGTGGCACCTCTTTCTTGGACGCTAAGTGTGAACTCACTACCTAGCAGCCATGAATGATAAGCTGAGAAGCTTGAATAGAGAAAGAGAAAGGCAAAAAACTTTATTACACAACTGAACTTACAACAATGCATAGAGCCAAGTATATATAGCAATACTGAGTTAGTTACAACTCAACTAACTACTATAACTAACTTAACTAACTATGCTTATGGCAGTTGCTAATACAATAAAAGGTGATTACTCTAAGCTTTCTTTACTATGCTTAACATCCCCCCTCAAGCTGGAATAGATGTTCAGCATTCCAAGCTTGCTCTGTAAGGTATTAAAAGGTCCAACATGCAGAGATTTTGTTAAAATATCTGCTACTTGATCTTTTGAAGCAATAGGGAGCAAGTGTAGGATTCCTGCCTGTACTTTATCCCTCACAACATGACAATCAATCTCTATGTGCTTTGTCCTCTCATGAAACACAGGATTAGCAGCTATGTGAAGGGCAGACTTATTGTCACAATAGATCAGAAATGGACCAGAATGTTTAATGTTGAAATCTTGCAGCAAGTACAAAATCCATTGACCTTCACAAGTAGCTTGTGCCAATGCTCGATACTCTGCTTCGGAAGATGACCTGGATACAACTGTTTGCTTCTTACTCTTCCAACTAATCAAGGAATCTCCAAGAAAAAAGCAAATTCCAGTTGTTGATCTCCTTGTATCTGGACATGCTCCCCAATCCGAATCTGAAAATCCTTTGAGTGTGAGAGTGGATGATGAGCTAAAAAACAAACCATTTCCAGGATTGCTTTTGAGATACTTTAGAACATGAATACCAGCAAGCATGTGTGCATCAGTAGGATTACTCAGGAATTGGCTAAGTTTACTAACTGTGTAGGAAATTTCAGGTCTAGAGTGAGTGAGGTACAACAGTCTACCAATCAGTCTCCTATATGCAGTAGGATCTGAAAGAGGCTTGCCAGATTCTTGATGTAATTGGAGATGAGGCTGCATAGGGGTATTACAAGGTTTGGCACCAGTCAGGCCTGCATCTTGTAACAAATCCAATGTATACTTTCTTTGACAAAGAGAAATTCCTTCTTTGGATCTACTTACTTCAAAGCCAAGAAAGTATTTGAGGGCACCTAAATCCTTGATGCTGAACTTGTTATGTAGAAGGGTCTTAATGTTAGTGATCTCATCAACATCAGTCCCTCCTAAGACCAAATCATCTACATAGACAAGAATGATAGTGAAGTGAGGACCATTGGATTTGCTGTACAAGGAATAATCTGACTTGGATTGGATGTAACCCGAGTGTAAGAGAGTCTCAGTCAGTTTTGTGTTCCATTGTCTACTTGCTTGCTTCAAACCATAGAGAGATTTTTGAAGCTTGCAAACAAGATTAGGATGAGGTAGTGTGAGACCAGGGGGAGGCTGCATATATACTTCTTCATTGAGATCACCATGAAGGAATGCTGTGTTCACATCAAGTTGAAACAAGGGCCATTGATGAACAGCTGCTATGGCAAGAAAAACTCTGATGGTGGTCATTTTAACAACAGGACTGAATGTGTCCATGTAGTCCAAACCTTCAGTTTGGGTGAAGCCCTTAGCAACCAATCGTGCTTTATACCTTTCTACAGAGCCATCAGCATGTTGCTTGAGTTTGAAAACCCATCGACATCCAATAGCTCTTTTATGTTCAGGTAGAGGAACAAGTGACCAAGTATTAGTCTGTGTGAGAGATTGTAACTCAGATTGGATGGCATCACTCCAATGCTGGTTACCTATAGCTTCCTCATAAGTATGAGGCTCAGGAATGGAGGAAAGATGCAAAATATATTGATTGTGAGCAGGAGATGTATGATGATAAGAAAGAAAATCAGAAAGGGGATACTTACTTTGGGAAGAAGATTGAGCATTGGCTGGATTGTTGAATTGGACTGTGTTCTCAATCAGATTGCAGTGAAAATCCTGAAGGTAAGTTGGAGCTTTGGTAGGTCTGGTAGATTTCCTAAGAGGGATAATGGGATCAGAAGCTTGTATAGGGAGATTAGGAGATGTGTTATGGGATGGAGAAGAGGATGGATGAGCAGAATTATTAGAAAAAGACTCATTAGTGGAAATATTGGGAGATGGAGAAATATTAGATGAAGGAGCAGACTCATGAATGAAAGGAAAGTCAAAATGTTCAGGTGAGGATTGAATAGATGGAGGAGAAGATGTAGGAGGATGTGGTGGATAAGGAAATAAATGTTCAAAAAAGATAACATCTCTGGACAGAAATATTTCTTTAGATTTTAGATCAAAAAGAATATGGCCTTTGACTCCAAGTTTGACACCTAAATAAAGACACTTTCTGGATCTAGAATCAAGTTTATGTCTATGTGCTGGTAAAGTAGTAGCATAACATAAGGAACCAAAAACTCTAAGGGATTTTATGTTGGGCAGGCTGGTATATAAAATTTCAAAAGGTGACTTGTTTTGTAAGAAAGGTGTGGGGAGTCTGTTGATAATATGAATAGCATGACTGACTGCATAAGACCAAAAAATTTTGGGAAGATGGGATTGGAAAAGAAGGGCTCTAGTGATGGCAAGTATGTGTTGATGCTTTCTCTCAACTATGCCATTTTGTTGAGGGGTACCAACACATGATGTGTGATGAAGAATGCCATGAGTTTGGTAGTAATCATGCATGAGAAACTCACTGCCATTGTCTGATCTTATGCATTTGATGGATTTGTTATGCTGAGTAAGGGCCATGGATACAAAATTTTTGATCAAATTTCTGGTTTCAGTTTTGTGTTTCATAAGGAAGATCCAAGTAAAACGACTCTTGTCATCTACAATAGTAAGGAAATATTTGTGGCCATTAATAGAAGGGATGGAGATTGGTCCCCAAATGTCCATATGGACCAAATCAAAGACTGCATTAGACACATGAGTACTATCAGGAAAAGGTAACCTTTTCTGCTTGGCATAAAAGCAAATGTCACAAGGAACATTAGAAGAATCAACATTGATAAAAGGAAAAGATTTCTTTATTTCAATTAACTTGGCATTGGAAATATGTCCAAGTCGTAAATGCCAAAGATTACATGCATTGGTAGGGCTAAGGTTTACAAAGTTATGTGGAGGTGCTAGAGAGTTAAGTGCTAGAGAGTGATGTGGAAAGTTGGGAATGACTGCAAGTGGCTGAGTGAGAATATACAGTCCTCCTCGCAATTCAGCTATACCAATCCTCTTCTTGGAGTAAGTGTTCTGTATGAAACAAGTAGAATTGTCAAAAAGCAGTTGGCAATCTAAATGTGAAGTGAGTTTAGGTACAGAAATGAGATTAAAAGTAAAGTGTGGCATATAGAGGACATTGGTCAGCACAAAATTATCATCAAATTGAATGGTGCCAGCATAATGAGTAGACACTAAAGTTCCATTTGGCAACTTTACAGTGATTTCAGGAATGCGTGTGATGCAAGAAAAAAGTCTTTTGGAAAAGCAAACATGATCAGTAGCTCCTGTATCTAGAATGAATGATTCATTCAAGTCCTGAGAAGGAATAGTACAGATAATACCTGAGCTAGAGTTAGGTTGAGCAACAACATGATTCACACTGTGAGAGGAGGAGGATTGCTGAAGCAAAGCCAAAAGAGCTTTGTGCTGAGCAGGTGTGAATCCATAAGTGCCCGATGCTGTGTCATTAACTTGGTCGTCAGGAAGATCATGTGGAGCTTCATCTTCAGGTTCTTGTTCAACTGAAACATTGTTGATATGGTTTTGTTGCTGCCAATGGGGAGGGTAACCATGCTTTTTGAAGCATGTGTCAATAGTATGATTAGTCATACCACAATGAGTGCATACCCTCATTCCTCTACCACGACCATTAGAGAATCTACCACCTCTTAAACCACGACCTCTAGTATGATTATGACCTCTGCCTTGAGATTGAGTAGCAGGAAAAGCTAAGACTTTTGATTCATCAATCGGAACGATCAACTGTCTTTCTTGTTGCACAAGTAAAGAGTAAACTTTGCAAATATTGGGAAGAGGATCCATTAACATGATTTGTGATCTAACAGCAGAATAGGTATCATTTAATCCTTTCAAAAATCTAATAACTTGGTCAGAATCATGGTAGCTACGCATCTTGTCAATAGCTATGCATGTAGAGGCACAATCACAAACAGGTATGGGGCGAAAATTATCTAGCTCTTGCCACAACATTTTCAATTTTGTGTAATAGGAAGATATAGAAGAATCACCTTGCCGAAGGGTGCAAATTTCTTCTTGAATCTCTGAGATTCTGAAAACATCTCCATGATAAAAACGATCTTTGAGTTCTTTCCATATGCTTGAAGCTGTCTCCATCCATAGCACGCTTTGAGAAATTTCTGATTCCACAGAATTGTTCAGCCAAGACATAATCATCGTGTTGCAACGATCCCAAGCAAGAGAGTCACGATCTTCATCAGGTGGTCGAGGTAAGGCACCATTGATGAAGTGAAGTTTGTTCTTGGACCGCAATGCCATTGTCATTGATCTAGACCAAGAATGATAATTGCTGGCATTCAAAAGAGGAGAAACAAGAACGAGAGCCGGATTCTCGTTGGGATGCATGAAGTAAGGATTAAGAGTGTCATTTTGATACCCTTTGTTGCCATGGTTGATCGGAGAGGAAGAAGAGCCATCAGAAGACATGATGCAAAAGAAGAAGAGGAAAGAAGATCGGGAAGAAGAAAGGAACTGAGTTGTGAATAAGATCGCAGCGGAAAAGAAGCAATAATGGGGTAGCCACAGGTCGATGATACCATGTGAACTCACTACCTAGCAGCCATGAATGATAAGCTGAGAAGCTTGAATAGAGAAAGAGAAAGGCAAAAAACTTTATTACACAACTGAACTTACAACAATGCATAGAGCCAAGTATATATAGCAATACTGAGTTAGTTACAACTCAACTAACTACTATAACTAACTTAACTAACTATGCTTATGGCAGTTGCTAATACAATAAAAGGTGATTACTCTAAGCTTTCTTTACTATGCTTAACACTAAGAGGATTACTTGTGGACCAGGCCATGGGATAAGGTTAAAAATATTGTTTCTAAATTTCATTTTTAATGTTAATATGATTTATTAGTAGCTAGAGTTTGAATTCATGACATCTCCAAAAAAAATTTTGTGTGCTTAAATTTTATATTGTTCATGTATTCATATTTTCACTGATATATCTTATATGTATTTTATGAACTCATCAGTGTTGGTAGCCTTGGTAAAGATGGAGCTAGTGATCAAGTTTCTAATATTTATGTACAAAATTGCACCTTTAAAGAAACTACCAATGGAGCAAGAATCAAAACATTTCCGGTGAGTATAATAATTTAAATTTAAATATATTTATACAGTTGATATACAAATATAAATTTAAGAAATTTTGTCCGTATTAAAATTTTATTTAATTCCTTTTGTACAAAAATTCGAGTCCTTTTGTGTCTATTGTTTAAAAAAATTAGAAACTATAAATAAATAACTTTTTATAGAGACTAAATTAAAAGAAAAATGAAATTTATAATAATTTAACACATATTTAACACCTTCATTGTGTCTTTTATTTATAGGGTGGATCAGGTTATGCAAAAAATATTACATATGAACAAATCATCCTTGAAAATGCTAAGAACCCAATAATCATAGATCAAGAATACAATAATTATCTGCAGGTACATATTTCACTCATATTATTTTTATCTTGTCATTTCAAAAAATATGTTTTAATTTCTTTTTTTTTTTTTTGTAAATATCAGGAAACATCTGTATCGGTGAGTTCCGTAACATTTCGAGGATTTAGCGGAACTTATGCTGGCAAAGTAGCTATTAATTTAGATTGTAGTTCATCCGGTTGTTTTGACATTATATTGGATCAAAACAACATTGTATCTGCTGAGAAAGAAAACGATGCTTCTGTTATTTGTAAAAATGCACATGGAAAAGCTACAGATACTATTCCAAATGTCCCTTGCCTGTCTAATTAATGTGTTATATGTTATAATGTAGTTCAAAAACTTCTTTATTGGATCTTTTAGGGGCTAAGATAAGACAATAAAGACTGAGTCACGATTTTACACTTAATGTTTAGCCTCATCTTTGCAGTCAATAAAAAATAATATAAATTTAAATTTATACTTTGTTTCATTGTTCGTTTATCGTTACTTTGTTCCTTTAAATTATAGAGTTTTTTTTTTTAATAAGCAACTGATATTAAGAAAGGAGTATTATAGATACTCCAACCGTCAAAAACAAGGCGGAAAGCTCCTCCTTTTCAAAATAATTGAGAAGAAGGATATTCCAGACATGAAAATTACAGTTATCCGAAAGAACATAATAAGATTGAAGCCAATACCAAGATAAATAAACTACTCCCGACATACACTCGGTGAAGCTATGCAGTTCATTTCTAAAAATGATCGCATTACGCCTAATCCAAATGTACCAAATCGTAGCAAGCCAAATGACCACTATAGTAGTCCTCTTGGCTTTAATCTTCACCCTTTTAGAAAAACCAAAGAACCCCACAAACTTCTCCAAAGATAAACCGTCTAATGAACCAATCCAATTGAACACTTTCCTCCATGTTCTATTGAAAACATTGCAGCCCCCTAAAAGATGTCCTAAACTTTCGTCCGTCACAAAACTCTACTTTAATTCAATTGTATATTATTATAAGGGTTAAATACGTTTTTAGTCCTTATAAATATGTGACCCTGCATTTTTAGTCCCTATAAAATTTTTCTTCAATGAATGGTCCTTATAAAATTTTTATGCATGCAATTTCAATCCCTACTATTTTCTAAAATTTTAAAAACTGTTTAATTACCCTTTAATTTTTAAATTTTTGAATAATTTTTTTTATATATATGTTTAGAATACTGTAAAATATTTATTTACCAAGTTTTAGAATTTTTAAAAACGAGAAGAATTAAATATGAATTTTTCAAATTTTGAAAAATAATGATAAAAGTAATGAAAATCTCAACTTAGAAATTAAATTTTGAGTTTCTTTTTTTTCCAAGAACTTTTTAAAACATTATGAACATGTTTGCAAAATAATCATTCTAAAATGCACATTGGTTTGACAGTAGGGACTGAAACTAGGTGCATGATAATTTTATAAGGACCATTCATTGAAGGAAAATTTTATAGGGACTAAAAATGCATGGTCGCATATTTATAGGGACTAAAAATGTATTTAACCCTTATTATAATTCTTGATAGAAATTATAAATGGATAATTATAATAAAAAATATATCAAAAAATGAAAAATGTTTTGGTACATAAAATGTATTAGAATTATATAATTCTTTCTCAAAAGATAAAATAATATCAATTTTAACTTAAGAACAATTATTAACTACTCTAATTTTATCTCTAACATCATCTTTTAAACTAAAGTATATGTATTACTCTTCTAATTTGGAAAATTTGAAAATATTGGACATGATAAATTTTTCTATTTATATTTTCTTAAATTGTGTTCCATTAATCTTCATAAGAATTATTATGCATTCCAGTAAATACACCCATTTGAGTACACAACCTAAGTACCCAGCATTAAACATTAGGTGTGCTCGACGATATTGTTGAAGTTTTTGTTTTTGTTTTTGTGTAAGCCTAAAGATATCATTGAAGTGATAACTGGATAGAAGAACGGTGAAAAATTTATTTGGGTTGTTTGTAAATAACACATACTCAAAGCTAATATATATGTCACTGATATATGTATCATATGGAGTATTATATTATTCTTAAATATTTATTTATGATTTTTTTAATTTTTTATTGATGAGGTTGTTCTATTTGACGAAATGATATATTTTAGTAGGTCGGAGTATTTGTGAAGAAAAGATGTCTGCAAATTTTTTTACTAACCCATAAAGAGAGTCGACAATTAAGCTAGCAAATATTTTAATGTATGGGTGAAAATGAGAAAAACATGAATGTTGCCTATTTGTTTTTTTCAATAGGCAATGAAATTAAAACCGGAGTATAAGGGATACTCCAACCACTTACATGAGTTCTACACCTCAAAACAAATGAGCGGTAAAATATTTCACACGCGGAAATTACAATTTTCCGTTAGCTTATAACTAGATAGAAGCCAATTCCAAGCATTAAAAATTACATCCGACATACATTTGGTAAAACTAAACAAATAATTTTTAAAAATAATAGTGTTTCGTCTAATCCAAATGCTCCACACCGTTGCTAACCAAATTACCGCAGTTAAGGATCTTTTGGCTAGACTCCTCACCTTCTCAAACACAAAAACAAAACCTTCGAACTCCTCCAAAGATAGATCGTCGACGGGACCAATCCACTCAAACACCTTTCTCCAAATACCCGCCACTACACAACAACCTCCTATTTATCGTTCGTAACATCCTTATATTTTTATATATATAATAAATTTATCATTTTAATTGACTTTAACATTTATTTAATAATTTGTCTTATGTATAAAGTGATATTTTAATCATTTATTTTATTAGGAATTTGTTTGCTAAATTAGTAATAGTATGATTTATTCTAATTATTTGTGTATTTATTATTTATGATTGTTATATTTCAAGAGTAAGTTATCAAGATTTATTCCACATCCTCACCATTGATTCTATTCAATCTAATGGCTAAAAATAATAAACAATTAAATATGGAGAGAGAAAATAATACACATTAATTTTAACCATTAGATTGAAAAGAATTAATGGTGAAGATGTGGAGTAAGTCTTGATAACTTACTCTTGGAGTAAGAATATCCCTCCTATATATGTATAATTTATTGATGAATAATTATATATCTAGTGCTACTAAAATAAGTGGTTGATATTTATAAATAAATAATTTTTAAAATAATAATATTGTTAATAATAAAAATAACAGCTTAGTTAAAAAAATGAAGAATACAAAAAATATTATTTTATACCACAAAGAATTGAAGAACTTGTGTGTGTGTGTGTGTATATATATATATATATATATATATATATATATATATATAATTTTAAGAAGGTCTATTTTAACAACATGCACCTGAGGGTACATTTAACTATATTTTTAGTATCAGACTTTCATAAAAATAAGTGTGTGGGATTTGCTATATTACATCAACTTATTAAGCTGCATTTAACTGTTTTGTAGTTAAAGCTAACTAAAATAAACTTTTACAAAAATAATTGAGTCTACGTTATCAAAAATATATATATATATATATATATATATATATATATATATATATATATATATATATATATTGTCAGTGTTATTTTTGTTAACTTTTATTCTTTAAGTATGAAATTGTTTTAATATAACTATTTTAAGAAATAATACTTTTATTTTATTTTTATTTTAACAAAAAAATCCATAAATTCAAAGAAGGAAAAGGAAATAAAAGAGGAGGGATTAGACCAAAACCCTTTTAGAGATTAACAAAACGATAACGAGGAGGTCCCAATTTGTTATGAATCACTAAAAGAATCAGGACCCTTGAAGACTCATCTTAAGATAGAGGCAAAGTAGAATTGATAGCCAAAGATGCTAACAAATTTTTAAATTGATTCCCTTCTCTGTATATATGAGATAAATAAAATCTAAAATGCCTCATTTTAGCTAAATAATTAAGTCAAATGCTATAAAAATTCCAAGGGACAAACTTAGCCTCATGAACAACCAACATCATAAAATAGGAGTTTGTTTCAAGCCAAATACTATTCTAGCCGAAATGATAAGCAAATTCATTGGCTTTAATAACCCCACAAAGCTCAACATGAATAAATGATTATCAATTAAACTTTTCAGCAAAGCCGAAAACAAAATCACCCAAAGAGTTTCTGAACAAACTACAAATGAATCCGAATCAATGGAGAAAGAGCCATTTGTATTGCATTTAAACCAACCCTCTGTTGGGTGCTTCCAAATAACTTCAATAATTTTCAGAGTCTTGGGCAGATGTAACTTAACATTGAAGGCTTTGATGATCAAGAACTCATGAATGGAGGAGCTAGCCATCCTGTAAGTAATGTTTCCTATGAAGGCCACCTCATTAAGAATTTGATTGAAAGTCTTCTTCTAATGCCTAAAGCCACTGCTTAGTCAAACATGATTATGGGTCATCCAAATGTCATTGACAATGTGAACAATGGAAGCTTGAATAATGACTTTGGCTTTACGACTCCAAATCTTGCCACAAATATCAAGAATACTTAAGATGTTAGACATAAGTGGAATCTTTTTCAGATTGAAAAACCACTGGAATTGATTCATGACGAGAGTTATAAAACGAAGGGATGTGACAACCACGCAACAAAATATTATCATTGGTTGGAAAACAATTATGAAAGAGCCTCCAGACAATGGAAGCCTTTGATGGGGGGATATCAATTTTCCATATCTGCTTGGGCCACAAAATAGGAGAAGTGATATCATCCTTGATGTAGGCATCTTTCAGAGTAAATTCACCAAAGTCATAATATGTTCAAACTTTGTTATCTGTAATATTATCAAGAGGGATAGTAACTTGTTCAACAATAAAAAAACAAATTAGGAATCATGTTGGTTATATGAGTAGGAAAATTCCAAGAACCATTATGTAAGAAATTAAAAACTAGAGTCTTAGTATTAATAATGTCTTAATCTTGAATGAGATTCAATAGGGGGAATGCACCGAGAATCCAGCCAAAAATAAGTGTTGCAACCATTAACCAAAACAATTATAGAATCAGAAGTAACATAGTCAATCTCACTTTTAATACTATGCCAAATAGAAAAAGCAACATGGTATTTTATGGGGATTCAATCTCTAAGCACTCAGGCCTTTAACAAGATAGCCTAATTTTTGCAAGAATTTAAAAGATCGCAGCATAATTTCATGTTGAAAGCTTCATTGAAGGTAAAAAGGGGCCTAAGACCTAAACCATCCTGCTCAAGAGGTTTGCACATTTTAGGCCAAGCCACGGTAATAAGCTTAGTCTTACTAATATCTCAGGACCTAGTGAAATTCTTAATGCTTATCTCTAAATATTTAATTAGAGACTGAAGCCAAGAATAGATAGTGAAGTTGTGAACAAGCATTGAAGCAATGAAGGATTTAACCATTTGAATTCTACCAGCAAAGATAAAAAGAGAAATCTTTCACTTGGCTAACTTAGACTTAACCTTGTCAAGAATGGGTTTAAGATTCCTAGCTTTAGGTTTTCCCTTAAAGATGGGGACCTCCAAATAATAAAAGGGAAGGTACCCAATCTTAAACCCCAACTGATTAGCAATGTGATGGATATGGCTTTTCTAGGGAATAAATTAGAAGAAAAAATATGTGAGATTTTTTAGGGTTAACAATTTAACCAGAAGACGTGGCTTTTCTATAGAATAAATTAATAACGGAGCCATTTGTTCTTTTATCACCTCTATAAAACACCATGGCATCATCCGCAAACAAGCAGAGAGTTGGCACTTCCAAAGCTCTGGGACCATGGATAAGCTTGATTTTCTTATCAATGACAAGGTTTGTTAAGATCCTGCTAAGGACCTCTTCAGGAATGAAAAAAGAGAGGAGAAAGAGAATCTCCCTATGTCACACCTCTTGCACACTCAAAGAACCCATGAAGCTTTCCGTTGAAATAAACTGAAATCTTAGAGGAATTTAGGATGATCCAAATCCAGTTGTTGAAAGTATCATTGAAAGCAAATTTTCCAAGAACCTGCATCAGAAAAAACCATTTAATAGAATCAAAAGCGTTTTTAATGTCCATTTTCATAACTAGACTACCACCATAGGATTTCTTGTGTATCAAATTAACAACTTTCGAGAAAAGCACAATACAATCTTTGATGCATCTTCCTTGAACAAAACTTTTCTGCTCCATGAAAATGATTGTTGACATAATGGGGGAAAGTCTATCTAGAATAACCTTAAATATAATTTTAAACTTAAAGTTAGCTAAAGCAATAAGCCTAATAAGCTCAATAGAGTCGGTTAGGGCTGGCAATGAACCAAACTAACTCGAAAATAGTTCGAAACTCGATTTGAAAATTAAATTGTTGAAATAGGTTCATGAACCAAATGAGTTGAGTATGAGCTAAAAACTAAGTTCGTTAACTAAATGAGCTGAACTTGAACTATACATAGTTCGACTCGTTAGGTTCATGAGTCAATTCGATTATATATGAGATGGATGATATTGTCTTTAAAAGTAGGTTTAAAGATTTGCTCTAAATCTTAGTATCATATTTTATTTTAATCTAACAATTTTAATTGATAATTTATATTCTCAAGTGAGAAAAAAATTTCAACAAATAATTATACAAATAAAATTAACATCGTATAAATTCCAATCTTATAACTTTTATTTTATTTTTATATTTTTTATTTAAAAAATATTAATTTAAAATGTCAAATATATATATATATATATATATATATATATATATATATATATATATATATATATATATGGAACATATCAAATGAGAACATTGGTTATTATGAGAACTAAGAACTTTTAATAATAACCATAATTTAAAATCAATGTCTAACAAGAGTCCGTGAAATAAGCGAGTTGAACCTAACAAGAGTAACCAAACGAGTTGAACCGAGATGTTCGTGCACTTCTAACAAGTCGAGTTTGAGATGAAAAAAAGTCTGTGATAAACTCGAACTCGAACTCAAACTCGATCAATTCTTAACGATTCGAGTTTGAGCTAAAAAAAGTCTATCTTGAACTCGAACTCGAACTCAAACTTGGCCAATTCTTAACGAGTCGAACTGAGTTGAGGCGAGTTCGACTCGACTCGACTCATTTCCAGCCCTAGAGTCGGTATTAGAAAATTTAGGAAGGAGAATCAGGGTATTAGCATTATAGTTAGGCATATTTCAAGAAGAGATAAAGAATTGTTTAACCGCCACAATAACATCCTGATGAATGATTGCCTAGTCATGCTGAAAGAAGAATGCTCCAAAACCATATGACCCTGGAACACCATATTGTTATTTAGATTGAAAATAGCTTCTTTGATTTCAAGGTCAGAGGAAACTTTGTGAGCATTTGATTAACTTCATGGCTGATGAGATTATGTATGTTATTTTTAAGGAAGTCCACACCAATATTAGTACCCATAGGAGAGGAGAATAAATTCTTGAAATGATCAACACATGAGAGCTAATGGCTTCTTGATTAGAAACAAGATCCCATCAATGATAAGAGTCGAGATATTCTTAGTAGCATTTTTTATCTTAGCAATTCTATGGAAGTACTTTGTTTTTCTATCCCCTACCAAATTTAATTTAACTTTAGCTATTTATTTCCAAAACAAGTTTTCCTTATGCAAAGCTTCCTCAAGATTATTCAAGTAAATACACCCATTTGAGTACACAACCTAAGTACCCAACATTAAACATTAGGTGTGCTCATAGACACGAGGTTTTGCATGTTATTGGGTCATCCACGGTATTGTTGAAGTTTTTTTTATAAGCAAGGATATATTACGGAAGACCTAAAGATATTGTTGAAGTGATAACTGGATAGAAGAACGATAAAAAACTGATTTGGAAAATAATTACCATACACACGCAAGTTGAAACAATCAAACTTGAAAAATCACCTCAAATTCCTCGAGTTAGTCAAAACAAGCTCAAAGGCAAACACACAACTATTAATATACACAAAATAAAAGAGCTGATGAAATTTTCTAAACAAATTTAAAAGTGAGATTTGAAATTTAACAACTGATCCTATCTAAATTTATTTAGACAATTGCATCACACTGCCTAAACTAAACAAAAAATAAAAAAGAATAAACATGCTTGTTTTATGTCGTAAGCTCGATGCCTGTTATTTAAGAACATTCCTTCAAGTTACTTCCGTTCGGCAATTCCTTACCACACACAAGAAAACGTAAAAGGAAATAAACAACAATATAAAAAATTCAGAAGTATAAGTATAAATATAAACAAGTAAGAATATACAATATGTGCGATATATACAAAACTCAAAACCAAAGAGACTATTACGATGCAAGTTAATAAACACCAATCCCCGACAACATTGTCATTTTGTTGAAGCGCTATAGCGGTAAGCAACAAAAGTTTTGAAAATATTTATCTGGAAAATTTATCGTCTCCATATGAATCTGTGGCATTGAACTGCCATTCAAAAATTTCTAAAGTTATGAGTTTGGATTGAATGGTTAAAGCATAAAAATGGAAAAGTAAATATTAACACAAAGATAATTCATTCCTCAGAGAGAAGCAAATTATAAGACATTGCATATAATCTACTTCTCACAAGTTTAAAATTATCCACGAGTTATACTCAACCTACAATACTCGTCAGTATCATCCAGTGTCGCTCAAACCTAAATAATATTTCAAAAGAACAATTATTAACTACTCTAATTTTATCTCTAACATTATCTTTTAAACTAAAGTATATGTACTTCTAATTTGGAATTTTTGAAAATATTGGACATGACAAATTTTTCTATTTATATTTTCTTAAATTCTGTTCCATTAATCTTCATAAGAATTATCATGCATTCCAGTAAATACACCCATTTGAGTACACAACCTAAGTACCCAGCATTAAACATTAGGTGTGCTCATAGGCAGGAGGTTTTGCATGTTATTGGGTCATCCACGATATTGTTGAATATTTGTTTTTATAAGCAAGGATATATTAACAGGAGACCTAAAAATATTGTTTAAGTAATAACTGGTTAGAAGAACGGTAAAAAATTTATTTGGGTTGTTTGTAAATAACACATACTCAAGGCTGATATATATGTCATTGATATATGTAACCCATGGAGTATTATATTTTCCTTAAATATTAAGGAGAGTCGACACTTAAGCTAACAAATATTTTAATTTATAGGTGAAAAAGAGAAAAACATGCATGTTGCATATTTGTCGTTTGTAATATCCATATATTTTTATATATAATAAATTTATCATTTTAAATAATTTTAATATTTATTAATAATTTGTTTTATGTATAAACTGATATTTTAATCATTTATTTTATAATGAATTTGTTTGATAAATTAGTAATAGTATGATTTATTCTAATTATTTGTGTATTTATTATTTATGGCTGTTATATATATATATATATATATATATATATATATATATATATATATATATATATATATATATATATATATATATATATATATATATATATATATATATATATATATATATATATATATTCACTTATTTTTAAGAAGGTTTATTTTAACAACATGCACATGAGTGTGCATTTAACTATTTTTTTAGTTAAAATTTACTAAATCACACTTTCATAAAAATAAGTGTGTGGGGTTTGCTATAATACATCAACTTATTAAGATGCATTTAACTGTTTTATTGTTAAAGCTTGCTATAATAAACTTTTATAAAAATAAGTGGGTCTACGTTATCAAATCTTTATATATATATATATATATATATATATATATATATATATATATATATATATATATATATATATATATATATATATATATATATATATATATATATATATATATATATATATATGAGGAGGGATATTCTTACTCCAAGAGTAAGTTATCAAGACTTACTCCACATCTTGACCATTAATTCTACTCAATCTAATGGCTAAAAATAATAAACAATTAAATGTGGAAAGAGAAAATAATACTCATTAATTTTAACCATTTTTGTGTTAATATTTACTTTTCCATTTTTATGCTTTAACCATTCAATGTGAACAATTTTCATTTAAGTGAACTGGTGAGAAAAGAGAACACCGTTGAATAGATAAGATGGAAGAATTAAGTATTTTGGGTTAGTCATCTCGAAGTATGAGAATGGAAGTGGAGATTGAACAAGAACACAAATGTAATTTAATAAGTAGCATGAACTTATAAATTATCGTCAAAGAAGATAAATCTTTGTTTTTCTTAAATCTTGTTTTTCAAGAATTTTTTAAATTACAAGAAATGGTTAATAGTGGCGCCCATTCAAAGCACTACGACGCTATCAAGTGTAAGAGATAAAGCAGAGCACTTATAAGCCAACGACGATATCCAAACGTTCTTTTTAATTGTTAAAGTAAAAAATTCAATAAGGATGAATGGTTGGTTCTCTTAAATTTGGTTCTCTTTAAATTATTCAACGTTAAACATGTTATCTATGTATTCATGATTTTTATTGTAATGAATCTCAATTAAAAAATTATATGATTTTATATGCGTTTTATGCTTTCTTCTGTCTATGAAATTGGGAAAATTGATTTAGATGTCAATTGAGTCCTAACACATAGATTCACACATCTGATTGATAAACATGTGATCTATGTAATTCTAATGATTGCTCACACTGTGACATGAATAGTCTCAACTACTAGTCTAGTTTTATGCGTTGTAAAACCTTCTTCAGTTGCGATTGCATACTCCAATTACCTTGGAGGTTGCCTCCAACAAAGTAGGTTTTATTGCGATAAATACTCCTAATTTTTTTATAATTTTTTTTATTTACGTGATGTAAAATCATCCTCTGTTACAATTGGATATTCCCATAAACTAGGAGGCAGCGAGGCTATAAAATTATGTTTTGTAAAAGATTATAATTAAATAAGTCATTTTCGGTTTCAGTCATGAAATTTCTCACGTATAGGAGTAGATGATTCAAAATGGAACTTAACCATTTTTATAATTATATTTGTTACTTGACAGTATACATTTTTAGTTATATAAATTGCACAAAAACCAATCAATCGCACTCTGTGCATGCCCCGTTACTCATAAGTACATTTACATTGTCCTTATACAAAGCTAACACAATATCTTAGATATCATAGTGATTGTTTGGTTCTGTGTCCAATAACCTCTAACGCGCGTTTAGGGACTCTTTGGCCGTGATTTCCACCGCGATTTTGAACTTTTTAACACCCATATACTCATATGTATAGTCTCTCTGGTTTATGGTCTTTGGACACAGTATAATCTCTTTGGTTACTTAGTTACTACTCATATGGAAACTTTGGTTTCGCCTTTGTTTTAGAGGTTGAATTCATTTGCTTCTAATTCTTATTGCTGATGTGTTCCTTATATCATGTGAGTTACTGCTGCTGTAAAAATAAATGTTATTTTTTGTTTTAAACTCTTAAACTTAGGGTCCGTTTGTTTTGACTTTTTTAAAAAATGAATTTTATAGCATAATATAATTTTATGAAAAAAACAATTTACAAAAAAGTTTTCATAAAAGCTTCTGATAAAAATTTGGTTTGAATAACTATTCTTAAAATGTTATTTTAGATATTTCATCGAACCTTTTTTTGGATATCAAAATTTTAAAAAATCACTTACTTTTGAAGCTATTTCAAATAGTCTTTTATAAAAATCATTTTTGAAATACAACTTAAAAAAAAAGAGGTGATTTTGACTATATTTTAATCTTCAATAATATAAGTTTATGGTATAAGAAGTCAAAATTACTCTTTTAATTTAAAAAAAATGAATATAAAAAAACTTGTAATATTTTAAAAAACTGTGTAAAATTTAATTTTGACAATACAAAGAAAAATTCATTTTTTTAAAGCTAAAACAAATATTTTATTTTGACGTTTGGAGGAAAAATGAGATTCTTTAGAAAGTTTGCTTTTCTCATAACACAAAATCTACCTAATTTAAAAAAAGTTTAAAAAATTCTTTTAATAGATAATTATCCATACCCGTGCCTCTACTCATTTTACGAGTTTTTATCCTACCTACTATGAGCATTTTTTTGCGGGATTCATAAGATATGAGTCAAATTACCAACCCTAAATTCACGTGCTTCGTCTTCCTCTTCCCCTTAAAATTTAAACTCTTAAATTTTATTATTGAGTTTCGAGAAAAAGATGAGACATGGACTTAAAAAAAAAAAGAAAGATTAAGCCCTTAAAATTTAAACTCTTAAATTTTATTATTGAGTTTCGAGAAAAAGATGAGACATGGACTTAAAAAATAAAAAAAGAGAAAGATTAAGTGAATTGAATTGTGAAGTTTTAGAGTGGAGGACTTTAGAAAGTTTACTTTTCTCATAACACAAAATCTACCTAATTTAATAAAGTTAAAAAAATTCCTTTATAACACAAAACTAGGAGAATTTATTTTTCTTAACATAAAATCTACCTAAAAAATTATATTAAAAATTAGAAAGTCTACCTAATTTTTTATTTATTATGAATATAGTAAAGGCTACCATATATTGTAATAGAAGTAAAAAATTTTTAATTAAAAAGCAAATATGTTAAAAAAAAATTGTTTTTATATTTGAATATAATTTTTTTGATTTATTGACTTTTCAACATATTCTATTTTATTTTATTTTTCCTTACATAAATTTTTTTTTCATTTTATTTTATTTTCATTTTAAACACAAATATGTTTCCATTTTTTATACTTAAATTTATTATTTATATATTTAAATGAAAAAGTTGCATGCAAGTAATTTTCTATTTAACCTCCAAACCGGCCAGAACTATACTTCCATCACAAATCATCATAGTAAAACTTAGTTATTATCATTTGTTTCATTTCACTCTAGTCAACATGCAAGGATTCATTGTCTATGTTTTAGTTCTTTATTTTATTTCACCTTGTCTGTGTATAAGGTTCAATGTTAGAACCACATCTGATACTACTTATAATGTGATGCAATATGGTGCAACTGGCGATGGCAAATCTGATGATACAAAAGTATATGTTTTTATATTTTATCTATATAATTTTAATTTATATATACTTCATATGATTTTATAAATAATTAAATGACCTTATAAATATTTATTATGTATTATATTTATATATTGAATTGTAGGCATTTTCAAGTGCATGGAGCAATGCATGTAAAGCAGAAGGAAAGACAACATTAGTTATACCATCTGGAAAATCATTCTTGGTGAAGAAAGTAGATTTTAGCGGTCCATGCAATGCTGAAATTCTCATTCAGGTATATAATATGTATAATAATATTATTTATATAATAAAATTAATTTTAGGAGCTCTTTAAGATAATTAAATAAATCTCGTTTAATTTTTTTTCTATATTAAATTGCAGTTTGAAGGAAAAATAGTTGCACCTTCTAAAGACGCATGGGAAGCTAGACCATATTTGATTGAGATCGATAGTGTAAATGGACTCACAATTGATGGCAATAATGTAGGAGAAATCGATGGAAATGGTGCTACTTGGTGGGATTGTTCAGATTGTAAAAGACCAGGGGTATGTATATATTGTAATAATTCAAATTAATTATATTCTTAAGAAAATCAAGAGTTATACTTTAATATTTATAAAATAAATTTTTATCTTAAGTAATTGAGCTCTAAATTAAGACATGTATTTCTAATGCTAATTACAGGTGTTCCATTTTCATAAATGCGACAAACTTAATGTTAGTAATCTTGCGATTAGTAATAGTCCAAGATCTCATGTATCTGTTAATGAGTGTAATGGTGCAACAATCTCTAAAATATCCATTGATGCACCTGATTCAAGTCCTAACACTGATGGAATTGATGTTTCTGATTCCACTAATATCTTGATACAAGATTCCGACATAAAATCAGGTTATTAATATTATGATATTTTATTCTTTTAATATGTCTTAAAAAAGGATTGTGCTAGAAAAAATCATTTAAATATTTTTGAAAATTATTGAAAAATTATTTTCAATATCAACAACCATTATCCTTAAAATTATCTGGATTTTGTGTGTGTAATAGATCTGTATCTCTTTTATAAGCTTTCTTTCATTTAAACAGGTGACGATTGTATCGCTATCAATGGTGGCACCTCTTTCTTGGACGCTAAGAGGATTACTTGTGGACCAGGCCATGGGATAAGGTTAAAAATATTGTTTCTAAATTTCATTTTTAATGTTAATATGATTTATTAGTAGCTAGAGTTTGAATTCATGACATCTCCAAAAAAAATTGTGTGCTTAAATTTTATATTGTTCATGTATTCATATTTTCACTGATATATCTTATATGTATTTTATGAACTCATCAGTGTTGGTAGCCTTGGTAAAGATGGAGCTAGTGATCAAGTTTCTAATATTTATGTACAAAATTGCACCTTTAAAGAAACTACCAATGGAGCAAGAATCAAAACATTTCCGGTGAGTATAATAATTTAAATTTAATTATATTTATACAGTTGATATACAAATATAAATTTAAGAAATTTTGTCCGTATTAAAATTTTATTTAATTCCTTTTGTACAAAAATTCGAGTCCTTTTGTGTCTTTTGTTTAAAAAAATTAGAAACTATAAATAAATAACTTTTTATAGAGACTAAATTAAAAGAAAAATGAAATTTATAATAATTTAACACATATTTAACACCTTCATTGTGTCTTTTATTTATAGGGTGGATCAGGTTATGCAAAAAATATTACATATGAACAAATCATCCTTGAAAATGCTAAGAACCCAATAATCATAGATCAAGAATACAATAATTATCTGCAGGTACATATTTCACTCATATTATTTTTATCTTGTCATTTCAAAAAATATGTTTTAATTTCTTTTTTTTTTTTGGTAAATATCAGGAAACATCTGTATCGGTGAGTTCCGTAACATTTCGAGGATTTAGCGGAACTTATGCTGGCAAAGTAGCTATTAATTTAGATTGTAGTTCATCCGGTTGTTTTGACATTATATTGGATCAAAACAACATTGTATCTGCTGAGAAAGAAAACGATGCTTCTGTTATTTGTAAAAATGCACATGGAAAAGCTACAGATACTATTCCAAATGTCCCTTGCCTGTCTAATTAATGTGTTATATGTTATAATGTAGTTCAAAAACTTCTTTATTGGATCTTTTAGGGGCTAAGATAAGACAATAAAGACTGAGTCACGATTTTACACTTAATGTTTAGCCTCATCTTTGCAGTCAATAAAAAATAATATAAATTTAAATTTATACTTTGTTTCATTGTTCGTTTATCGTTACTTTGTTCCTTTAAATTATAGAGTTTTTTTTTTTTTTAATAAGCAACTGATATTAAGAAAGGAGTATTATAGATACTCCAACCGTCAAAAACAAGGCGGAAAGCTCCTCCTTTTCAAAATAATTGAGAAGAAGGATATTCCAGACATGAAAATTACAGTTATCCGAAAGAACATAATAAGATTGAAGCCAAGACCAAGATAAATAAACTACTCCCGACATACACTCGGTGAAGCTATGCAGGTCATTTCTAAAAATGATCGCATTACGCCTAATCCAAATGTACCAAATCGTAGCAAGCCAAATGACCACTATAGTAGTCCTCTTGGCTTTAATCTTCACCCTTTTAGAAAAACCAAAGAACCCCACAAACTTCTCCAAAGATAAACCGTCTAATGAACCAATCCAATTGAACACTTTCCTCCATGTTCTATTGAAAACATTGCAGCCCCCTAAAAGATGTCCTAAACTTTCGTCCGTCACAAAACTCTACTTTAATTCAATTGTATATTATTATAAGGGTTAAATACGTTTTTAGTCCTTATAAATATGTGACCCTGCATTTTTAGTCCCTATAAAATTTTTCTTCAATGAATGGTCCTTATAAAATTTTTATGCATGCAATTTCAATCCCTACTATTTTCTAAAATTTTAAAAACTGTTTAATTACCCTTTAATTTTTAAATTTTTGAATAATTTTTTTTATATATATGTTTAGAATACTGTAAAATATTTATTTACCAAGTTTTAGAATTTTTAAAAACGAGAAGAATTAAATATGAATTTTTCAAATTTTGAAAAATAATGATAAAAGTAATGAAAATCTCAACTTAGAAATTAAATTTTGAGTTTCTTTTTTTTCCAAGAACTTTTTAAAACATTATGAACATGTTTGCAAAATAATCATTCTAAAATGCACATTGGTTTGACAGTAGGGACTGAAACTAGGTGCATGATAATTTTATAAGGACCATTCATTGAAGGAAAATTTTATAGGGACTAAAAATGCATGGTCGCATATTTATAGGGACTAAAAATGTATTTAACCCTTATTATAATTCTTGATAGAAATTATAAATGGATAATTATAATAAAAAATATATCAAAAAATGAAAAATGTTTTGGTACATAAAATGTATTAGAATTATATAATTCTTTCTCAAAAGATAAAATAATATCAATTTTAACTTAAGAACAATTATTAACTACTCTAATTTTATCTCTAACATCATCTTTTAAACTAAAGTATATGTATTACTCTTCTAATTTGGAAAATTTGAAAATATTGGACATGATAAATTTTTCTATTTATATTTTCTTAAATTGTGTTCCATTAATCTTCATAAGAATTATTATGCATTCCAGTAAATACACCCATTTGAGTACACAACCTAAGTACCCAGCATTAAACATTAGGTGTGCTCGACGATATTGTTGAAGTTTTTGTTTTTGTTTTTGTGTAAGCCTAAAGATATCATTGAAGTGATAACTGGATAGAAGAACGGTGAAAAATTTATTTGGGTTGTTTGTAAATAACACATACTCAAAGCTAATATATATGTCACTGATATATGTATCATATGGAGTATTATATTATTCTTAAATATTTATTTATGATTTTTTTAATTTTTTATTGATGAGGTTGTTCTATTTGACGAAATGATATATTTTAGTAGGTCGGAGTATTTGTGAAGAAAAGATGTCTGCAAATTTTTTTACTAACCCATAAAGAGAGTCGACAATTAAGCTAGCAAATATTTTAATGTATGGGTGAAAATGAGAAAAACATGAATGTTGCCTATTTGTTTTTTTCAATAGGCAATGAAATTAAAACCGGAGTATAAGGGATACTCCAACCACTTACATGAGTTCTACACCTCAAAACAAATGAGCGGTAAAATATTTCACACGCGGAAATTACAATTTTCCGTTAGCTTATAACTAGATAGAAGCCAATTCCAAGCATTAAAAATTACATCCGACATACATTTGGTAAAACTAAACAAATAATTTTTAAAAATAATAGTGTTTCGTCTAATCCAAATGCTCCACACCGTTGCTAACCAAATTACCGCAGTTAAGGATCTTTTGGCTAGACTCCTCACCTTCTCAAACACAAAAACAAAACCTTCGAACTCCTCCAAAGATAGATCGTCGACGGGACCAATCCACTCAAACACCTTTCTCCAAATACCCGCCACTACACAACAACCTCCTATTTATCGTTCGTAACATCCTTATATTTTTATATATATAATAAATTTATCATTTTAATTGACTTTAACATTTATTTAATAATTTGTCTTATGTATAAAGTGATATTTTAATCATTTATTTTATTAGGAATTTGTTTGCTAAATTAGTAATAGTATGATTTATTCTAATTATTTGTGTATTTATTATTTATGATTGTTATATTTCAAGAGTAAGTTATCAAGATTTATTCCACATCCTCACCATTGATTCTATTCAATCTAATGGCTAAAAATAATAAACAATTAAATATGGAGAGAGAAAATAATACACATTAATTTTAACCATTAGATTGAAAAGAATTAATGGTGAAGATGTGGAGTAAGTCTTGATAACTTACTCTTGGAGTAAGAATATCCCTCCTATATATGTATAATTTATTGATGAATAATTATATATCTAGTGCTACTAAAATAAGTGGTTGATATTTATAAATAAATAATTTTTAAAATAATAATATTGTTAATAATAAAAATAACAGCTTAGTTAAAAAAATGAAGAATACAAAAAATATTATTTTATACCACAAAGAATTGAAGAACTTGTGTGTGTGTGTATATATATATATATATATATATATATATATATATATATATATATATATATATATATATATATATATATATATATATATATATATATATATATAATTTTAAGAAGGTCTATTTTAACAACATGCACCTGAGGGTACATTTAACTATATTTTTAGTATCAGACTTTCATAAAAATAAGTGTGTGGGATTTGCTATATTACATCAACTTATTAAGCTGCATTTAACTGTTTTGTAGTTAAAGCTAACTAAAATAAACTTTTACAAAAATAATTGAGTCTACGTTATCAAATATATATATATATATATATATATATATATATATATATATATATATATATATATATATATATATATATATATATATATATATATATATATATATATATATATTGTCAGTGTTATTTTTGTTAACTTTTATTCTTTAAGTATGAAATTGTTTTAATATAACTATTTTAAGAAATAATACTTTTATTTTATTTTTATTTTAACAAAAAAATCCATAAATTCAAAGAAGGAAAAGGAAATAAAAGAGGAGGGATTAGACCAAAACCCTTTTAGAGATTAACAAAACGATAACGAGGAGGTCCCAATTTGTTATGAATCACTAAAAGAATCAGGACCCTTGAAGACTCATCTTAAGATAGAGGCAAAGTAGAATTGATAGCCAAAGATGCTAACAAATTTTTAAATTGATTCCCTTCTCTGTATATATGAGATAAATAAAATCTAAAATGCCTCATTTTAGCTAAATAATTAAGTCAAATGCTATAAAAATTCCAAGGGACAAACTTAGCCTCATGAACAACCAACATCATAAAATAGGAGTTTGTTTCAAGCCAAATACTATTCTAGCCGAAATGATAAGCAAATTCATTGGCTTTAATAACCCCACAAAGCTCAACATGAATAAATGATTATCAATTAAACTTTTCAGCAAAGCCGAAAACAAAATCACCCAAAGAGTTTCTGAACAAACTACAAATGAATCCGAATCAATGGAGAAAGAGCCATTTGTATTGCATTTAAACCAACCCTCTGTTGGGTGCTTCCAAATAACTTCAATAATTTTCAGAGTCTTGGGCAGATGTAACTTAACATTGAAGGCTTTGATGATCAAGAACTCATGAATGGAGGAGCTAGCCATCCTGTAAGTAATGTTTCCTATGAAGGCCACCTCATTAAGAATTTGATTGAAAGTCTTCTTCTAATGCCTAAAGCCACTGCTTAGTCAAACATGATTATGGGTCATCCAAATGTCATTGACAATGTGAACAATGGAAGCTTGAATAATGACTTTGGCTTTACGACTCCAAATCTTGCCACAAATATCAAGAATACTTAAGATGTTAGACATAAGTGGAATCTTTTTCAGATTGAAAAACCACTGGAATTGATTCATGACGAGAGTTATAAAACGAAGGGATGTGACATCCACGCAACAAAATATTATCATTGGTTGGAAAACAATTATGAAAGAGCCTCCAGACAATGGAAGCCTTTGATGGGGGGATATCAATTTTCCATATCTGCTTGGGCCACAAAATAGGAGAAGTGATATCATCCTTGATGTAGGCATCTTTCAGAGTAAATTCACCAAAGTCATAATATGTTCAAACTTTGTTATCTGTAATATTATCAAGAGGGATAGTAACTTGTTCAACAATAAAAAAACAAATTAGGAATCATGTTGGTTATATGAGTAGGAAAATTCCAAGAACCATTATGTAAGAAATTAAAAACTAGAGTCTTAGTATTAATAATGTCTTAATCTTGAATGAGATTCAATAGGGGGAATGCACCGAGAATCCAGCCAAAAATAAGTGTTGCAACCATTAACCAAAACAATTATAGAATCAGAAGTAACATAGTCAATCTCACTTTTAATACTATGCCAAATAGAAAAAGCAACATGGTATTTTATGGGGATTCAATCTCTAAGCACTCAGGCCTTTAACAAGATAGCCTAATTTTTGCAAGAATTTAAAAGATCGCAGCATAATTTCATGTTGAAAGCTTCATTGAAGGTAAAAAGGGGCCTAAGACCTAAACCATCCTGCTCAAGAGGTTTGCACATTTTAGGCCAAGCCACGGTAATAAGCTTAGTCTTACTAATATCTCAGGACCTAGTGAAATTCTTAATGCTTATCTCTAAATATTTAATTAGAGACTGAAGCCAAGAATAGATAGTGAAGTTGTGAACAAGCATTGAAGCAATGAAGGATTTAACCATTTGAATTCTACCAGCAAAGATAAAAAGAGAAATCTTTCACTTGGCTAACTTAGACTTAACCTTGTCAAGAATGGGTTTAAGATTCCTAGCTTTAGGTTTTCCCTTAAAGATGGGGACCTCCAAATAATAAAAGGGAAGGTACCCAATCTTAAACCCCAACTGATTAGCAATGTGATGGATATGGCTTTTCTAGGGAATAAATTAGAAGAAAAAATATGTGAGATTTTTTAGGGTTAACAATTTAACCAGAAGACGTGGCTTTTCTATAGAATAAATTAATAACGGAGCCATTTGTTCTTTTATCACCTCTATAAAACACCATGGCATCATCCGCAAACAAGCAGAGAGTTGGCACTTCCAAAGCTCTGGGACCATGGATAAGCTTGATTTTCTTATCAATGACAAGGTTTGTTAAGATCCTGCTAAGGACCTCTTCAGGAATGAAAAAAGAGAGGAGAAAGAGAATCTCCCTATGTCACACCTCTTGCACACTCAAAGAACCCATGAAGCTTTCCGTTGAAATAAACTGAAATCTTAGAGGAATTTAGGATGATCCAAATCCAGTTGTTGAAAGTATCATTGAAAGCAAATTTTCCAAGAACCTGCATCAGAAAAAACCATTTAATAGAATCAAAAGCATTTTTAATGTCCATTTTCATAACTAGACTACCACCATAGGATTTCTTGTGTATCAAATTAACAACTTTCGAGAAAAGCACAATACAATCTTTGATGCATCTTCCTTGAACAAAACTTTTCTGCTCCATGAAAATGATTGTTGACATAATGGGGGAAAGTCTATCTAGAATAACCTTAAATATAATTTTAAACTTAAAGTTAGCTAAAGCAATAAGCCTAATAAGCTCAATAGAGTCGGTTAGGGCTGGCAATGAACCAAACTAACTCGAAAATAGTTCGAAACTCGATTTGAAAATTAAATTGTTGAAATAGGTTCATGAACCAAATGAGTTGAGTATGAGCTAAAAACTAAGTTCGTTAACTAAATGAGCTGAACTTGAACTATACATAGTTCGACTCGTTAGTTTCATGAGTCAATTCGATTATATATGAGATGGATGATATTGTCTTTAAAAGTAGGTTTAAAGATTTGCTCTAAATCTTAGTATCATATTTTATTTTAATCTAACAATTTTAATTGATAATTTATATTCTCAAGTGAGAAAAAAATTTCAACAAATAATTATACAAATAAAATTAACATCGTATAAATTCCAATCTTATAACTTTTATTTTATTTTTATATTTTTTATTTAAAAAATATTAATTTAAAATGTCAAATATATATATATATATATATATATATATATATATATATATATATATATATATATATATATATATATATATATATATATATATATATATATATATATATATATATATATATATATATATGGAACATATCAAATGAGAACATTGGTTATTATGAGAACTAAGAACTTTTAATAATAACCATAATTTAAAATCAATGTCTAACAAGAGTCCGTGAAATAAGCGAGTTGAACCTAACAAGAGTAACCAAACGAGTTGAACCGAGATGTTCGTGCACTTCTAACAAGTCGAGTTTGAGATGAAAAAAAGTCTGTGATAAACTCGAACTCGAACTCAAACTCGATCAATTCTTAACGATTCGAGTTTGAGCTAAAAAAAGTCTATCTTGAACTCGAACTCGAACTCAAACTTGGCCAATTCTTAACGAGTCGAACTGAGTTGAGGCGAGTTCGACTCGACTCGACTCATTTCCAGCCCTAGAGTCGGTATTAGAAAATTTAGGAAGGAGAATCAGGGTATTAGCATTATAGTTAGGCATATTTCAAGAAGAGATAAAGAATTGTTTAACCGCCACAATAACATCCTGATGAATGATTGCCTAGTCATGCTGAAAGAAGAATGCTCCAAAACCATATGACCCTGGAACACCATATTGTTATTTAGATTGAAAATAGCTTCTTTGATTTCAAGGTCAGAGGAAACTTTGTGAGCATTTGATTAACTTCATGGCTGATGAGATTATGTATGTTATTTTTAAGGAAGTCCACACCAATATTAGTACCCATAGGAGAGGAGAATAAATTCTTGAAATGATCAACACATGAGAGCTAATGGCTTCTTGATTAGAAACAAGATCCCATCAATGATAAGAGTCGAGATATTCTTAGTAGCATTTTTTATCTTAGCAATTCTATGGAAGTACTTTGTTTTTCTATCCCCTACCAAATTTAATTTAACTTTAGCTATTTATTTCCAAAACAAGTTTTCCTTATGCAAAGCTTCCTCAAGATTATTCATGCAATTTTTTTCCTCAAACCTGAGAGTTTCAGAGTAACCATCAACTTGAATCTTGAGCAACACAAAATTCAACTTCTCTTCTACATTACTAACTAAGTGATGGACATTGCCAAAATCTTCTTTGTTCCAGACATTCCAGTGGTTTTAATTTTGAGTGGCTTTAGATATTTAGAAAGGATAAACATAGAGTAACCTGAAACTTACAAATTCCAAGCGGCTTTGATAACATCTAAACAAAGTGGGCGAGCACTCCACATTTGTTGAGATTTAAATTCACAAGCATTATGCCCTATGGTACTATTAAAATTTAGCATCATAGGAAAAAGGTCAGATCTTACTTTAGTTAGGGTGTAGCAAGAGTTATGATTGAAAAGATTCAGCCAATCCATGTTGTAGACAATGATATCCAGTCTCTTGAGAGTGCTAGTGCTACCAATTCTACCATTCAACCAAGTGTAATATGCTCCAACTTTGGGGAAGTGCAGCAGCTCATTATGATTGGTCTAATCTTGAAATTTCTAAATAGGCAGTCTAGCAGGAGAGGTAGATACAATGTGCTCATGGGCTCTAATGACCATGTTAAAGTCACCTAAGATCTCCAAGGAATTTTGCAATTCGAGATGATATCAGATAAATCATGACTGGGAAATCTTATCTTGATATAGCTAGTTGATGCATAGATGGAAATCAATCCAAAACATTTATTCTCAAAACTAGAAGTGAAAACAATATGTTGTTCACCTATATATAAGATAACATGATCAAAGGAACACTTAAAAAACACCATAAATTAGCAATATTATTATGCCTATCATTAACAGAAATAAGCTTTAAGCAAAGATTAGAAAACCAATTATCGGGAAAATCATCATAACTCATCCGAGGTTCAGAAATAAAAAGAAAATCAAAATTATTCTTTGTAATCAATCTTCTAAGAGCCAATTTAGTGGGATTATTAGCTAACCTTAGAATGTGTGATGTATCCACTAGTAAACTTGACCTTTTTCTTTTTATTCTTGCCTCTGATCAACGTGAAACATTAAAGACCAGAGGAGCAACGAGGTCAACATCAACCAGAACTCGATGACGTAGGAAGGCTAGAAGTGTGCATCGAAGAAGACATTTCATGTCGGAATGCTCTTTTATTATAATAAAGGGTTAAATATTTGGTCTTTAACCTTAAATAAGACTAACAAAATGTGATGTGGCAGTACACGTGTATATTTAAGTTAATTATTTTTTATTTTATTGTGATTAATGGCAATTAAAATTGAGCCATGGAGGATTAAACCCCTGACCTCTCACCAATTGGACATGCAAGCTACCCACCAAACTACAATGCTTCTTTGATAAATTAGACGCAATCATTAATTACTCAGCATTGCCTCATATTTTAAGTAAAAATGTGAAATAAGTTTGAGTGATTAATTTAAATCAAATGGTTATTATTAAAATTTCCCAGTTCTCATTTGATACGTCTCCATAAATCTTAACATCACTATCGTATTAAAATTAAATATTTGATATCATCAAGGTGTTTGAATTTATTGTTATTAAGGTTCTTCCATAAAACCTTTTTTCTTGTGTAATTTAAAAAAATTCTAGTAAACTTATCCTTTATTATAAGTTTGTTCTAACACTACTTTCCATATAATTTATTAAAATGGCAAGTCATTTTGAAATCAAATGAAACAATTTTAGAATTTAATGTATATAAAACTGAAAAATAAATCTATATCACCTATGAATCAATTTCTCTCTCTGTAAATTAGCAAATCATCGTTTACTATTTAAAAGGAAATCTTCCATAAACAAACCAACACGGGTAATTTCAGCATGATTTTAACCCCACAAACCAACACAGGTCTTTTCAGCATGATTTATCCTCACTCACACGCTTTCTAAGAAACTTCCCCGAAGGTCACCCATCCAATATTGCTCCAAGTCAAGCACGCTTAACTGTGGAGTTCTTATGGAAGAGACTACCGAAAAGAAGATGCATCTTGTTGGTATATATAGTACCCATCAATCCTTATAACCTTTCCTTCAACCTTGCAGTCACATATCTGCACGGCGTCAGGATCCCTCTCATTCTGATGCGGGATCCACTCTTGTCCTCTTCGGTCTCAGGTGTTACATGCGGCACAACCACCCATCGCCTTTTTCGACCTCGGGTGTTACAATTATTCTTTACCTTTTATCTATTTAAAATCTACCGTTGGATTGAAAATTATTATGATATAAATCATGTCTATAAAATTTGAAATCAATCTAAAATCATTTGATATGTCAACAAGATGCATATATAAAAACTAACGTCTTATAAAATTTTAACAAAACCGTTAATTTTGATCATTCTCTTTAACATATCAAACAGTTTTCGATTGATGTTGAATTTTATAGACATATATATATATATATATATATATATATATATATATATATATATATATATATATATATATATATATATATATCATAACAGCTTTCAATCCAAAGTTAGATTTTTTTTATACGGTTATGCGGTAAAAAGTTATTGAATGTGTCATGTTACTAAGTTTTTTATACGGTTATGCGGTAAAAAGTTATTGGATGTGTCATGTTACTAAGTTTGACACCTTAATGTCATTTGATCCTATATATATATATATATATATATATATATATATATATATATATATATATATATATATATATATATATATATATATATATATATATATATATATATATATATATATATATATATATATATTGAAAAATAATTAGCAGCCTTTTTTTGTTTTTTGGTTGGATCATATCCGATCGCATTAGTATAGTTATTGTTTTGAATTAATCAATATATTTTTGGTTTAGAACAATACAAAAGTTTTTTTTTCTAAAAGCAATGATATATTGATAGGAGAGCGACTGTTCTCAAATCTGAAAACATATAGAAACGAGGAACACCTCGAGAAGAAAGATAACAAGCCAATTAAAACCTAGGACATATGATAAAAATGATCTTTGTGAAAATCGTAAAAGTTACAATTGGGAATAGTAATTTTACCTACCATCTCCAAACCAAAACCTTCGAATTCCAAACCAAATCTCGAACATTCCAAATATCTTTGTTGAAAATGATATCGTCTCTTTATAGACTCCAAACCTCCCCATAAGAAATTACTTTGAATTTTGTTAGTCTCCTTAATAATCTTTTTCGGTGCTTTGTAAAAAGAAAGAGTGAAAATAGTAAGACTTCCCAACACTGACTTAATAAAAGTGATCCTACCGCCAAAACTTAGCATCCTACCCTTCCAACTAGAAAGTTTCTTCTTCATCTTGAGAATAAGCGAGCTCCACGTGGAAATCCTTCTAGGGTTGTATCCAATAGGAATTCCAAAAAGATTGAAATTTTTTTCTTCCAACCTACAAGAAAGAAAATTTGTGGCCATCTCCACAAAGTTAGAATTAATGTTGAAATTGATACCTAAAACCGAAACTAATTCAAACCCTCTTAACACCGATTTTAAGGCCCAAAGATGTTTCCAAGTTCCTTCCCCCACCATCAACGTATCGTCCGCAAATTGGAGGATATCCATAAAGCATTTATCGTTCACACTACAACCCAGATACTCTCCATTCTCTGCCGCCTTGTTAACTAACCCCTTAAAACTTTCCTCCACGATGACAAAGAGAAAAGGAGATAACGGGTATCATTGTCTCAAACCCCTTTCGACTTTAATCTCTTTAGTAGGACTACCATTAACCATAATCTACATATCGCTAGTAAATATCAAAGCCTCCATCCATCTCAACCACACATCCCCAAAACCCATCTTTTTCATCATAAAACCAAGAAAAGACCAACTAACCTTGTCATAAGCCTTTTTCGAAGTCCACCTTGAAAAGAAAGCAACCAATCGACTCCTTAGTCGCATAATCCAACAATTCGTTCGCCACTAACACACCATTCAGAAGTTGCCTCCCCGAAACGAAAGCGCTTTGACAACGCGAAATAATTGAGTTCAATACCTTTTATATTCTAACCGCCAATCATTTCGACAAAACTTTGTAAATACTACCAAAAAGACACATGGGCTTATAATCCTCCAAACCCAAAGGATTCAAATTCTTTGGAACCAAAGTAAAAAAAGACGATGTAATAGACTTTGTCCAAACAACCCCTGCATGAAAATCTCAGAAACAGGCAAAAAAATCTTCTTTTAAGAAATTCTAAAACTTCTTAAAAAAGAGGAGAGAAACCATCCGGATCCAGACTTTTAGATCAATCTCCTTCTCAGAAAAAGAAGCCTCTACAGAATTCCGATCTTCTAAACTCAACATCTTGAACAAAAATCCTTCCAACATCGGCCTACTCCTATCAACTTCGGAAAATTTCTTCTTAAAATGCTTCTTCACCTCTTCCTTCACCTCGACCACCGAATTTACCAAACCTCTGTTAGAGTTAATTGAACCAATATAATTACGCCTTCTCCTAGCTTTCATGATACTATGAAAAAATTTGTTGTTAACATCACCATCATTAAGCCATTTCATCCTAGATTTTTGTATTAATATGTTTTCCTTAATCTTTAGATTCAACCAAAATTATCTACAAGCCTTCCTTCCATTGTCTAAAATGATATCTCCCCCATCACATTGTCATCTGCTTCATTCATCTCTCTAACATTATCTTCCACTTCCACATCAATCCTTCCAAAAAACCAAATAGCTCCACCATTTGATCTTAGCTTTAATTAAATAGAGCTTCTCCTTTAGAATGAAATCCCCTCTACTGACCACATCCAAGTCCTTCCATTCCTTCTCGAAGAAAGGAAAAAAATCCTTGTTAGGAAATCATTCATTGTTAAATTTAAAAGGTTTTGGACCACAATCCTCTTTGTCCGCCACCAACCAAATTGGACAATGATCTGACATGTCTCTAGAGCCTGTGAATTGGCCGACCACCCCCATCTATTAATAATATTTTCATCCACAAGAAAATGATCTATCATGCTTTTCGCCTTACTATCCCCATTATACCAAATAAACTTTTTCCCTTTACAAGGAATATCCACCAAACTACTATCGTCGATGAATTCCGAGAAATCACTCCATTCTTAAGAACAATTCTGAACATTCCTCACAACTCTTTCCCTACTGTTTTTCATCGCGATAAAATCACCACAAAAGATCCACTCTCCATACTTAAACTTTGATTTCAAATCCAATAAATTGTTCCACTAAGCCCGTTTCGATGACATATCACAAGCCGAATACACATTCATAATATAAAACAAAGAATCCTACCATCTAACCTTCAATCCCAAAAAACCAAGACCATGAAAACTGCACTCCACCTCAACAGTATTCACAATTCCAAAGAATTATTAAACTACTTGACACTCCCGCCGACCTAGACGCCGTGAAATCTATCTCCTCTTTCCTCCAAAATCTATTAGCTCCCGCCTCCTACATAGAAATCATTTTACTTTCCTGAATGAGAAATAAATTAGCCTTCCCTTTGTGAATGATGCTACATATCCTCTTTCTTTTCACCTTACTTCCTCCCTCTCTAATATTCAAGGATCCGATAATCATTGGAACCATTTACTATTCACCTTCCATCCTTCCTTTCTCTTCTTATCGTCGATATCCATCTCGTCTAGCCTCCTTTTATAATCTCTCTTAGAATCCGTCGTTACTACCCCAAGATTGACTATGGCTTTCCAAAGGAAATCACCTGATTCTGAACCCAAGTTAACTAAATTCCTGCTATTACATCTTAAAATATTCGATTCCATTGAATTTTCGCCGTGCCAAGCAGATTTGGTGTTGGAAGTGAAACTTCCCTGTTGCAAACCTACAAAGGCCAAAATTAAAGCAATGGAAAAACCTCATTTTCCTACCTCAGATTTCGTACCAGCATTGCAAACTATACCATATTTCTTAAATAAATACTTAGGCCAATTATTTTGAGAATATAAAAGGACCTCCAAACTCCAATACTTTTTTATATTTCAGCTTCTTTGTTCTTCTCCTACTAACCACCATCTTCCTGTCAGTGGGATAAGAGTTATCATCCAAGGAACATACCACCCTAGTCCGTATTGAATCCAAAGACTGAACCTGATTCAAACTGGTGTTAACAGTGCCTCTGCCGCTGCAAACCTCCATTTGAAGATTTGACACCTCCTTAGCAAAAACAAAATCTTCCTCAAAATTCATCCTCACCTCATCCGAATCCTTCAGAACGGAACCAACAGGATCACTATTTTTAACCATGCTTGAGAAGAAATTAGAATTTTTCGGTGAAGAAAGCTTCTTGATATTCTTCCCCTTGCACTAACCCGTAGAATCTAGAGAAGAATTATGGTTGCCGCAATCATTATTCCCCATATCACTAGCACTATCATTATGAAGAGACCAATTATCATCAAAGCTAGAATCATAAGAAGCAACAGTCTTAGCTACTGAATTCCCTCGAGAAAGACAGATAGGCCCGTAAGTATCTTCTCTCAACACCAGATTAAATACAGCCCCATCGATCTCCACCTTTAAATTTTCTTTCAAGACGAAAGAAACCGAATTTCTAACCATCACCCTAGCAATATCCATGTTAGTAGCTTGCAACAAATTATCATCTACACAAACATACTCTCCCAAAAAATTGGCCAACATCACAAAGAAATCCAAACACCAAGCGTGGCAAGGAACACTATAAATTCGTAACCAAGTAACTCTAACATTGTCGACATCGTTATCCTTCCAAGGTCTAATAGAATGAAACCACTGTTTCCACCATGAATTATCCTCTATAATAGAGTCTCGGATAACACCTTCTTCTGATTCTTCTAAGAGACACAAGTTAGCCCCTAACGGTGTAACTTTAATAGAGAAAAAACCCTCAATCTCAAAACTTGTTTGAATGTTGTAATTCGATCCCGGGGAAATTTCCAGACCAACAAAAGCTTTAGCCATCCTCTCTTTGTCTTCCAACCTCGACCTATAAACCAAAGGAGGAATCTCTCCCACAACAGCTACCGCAGCCCCTTTAGTAACTACTTCTGCAACCCCTAAACCCCTCACCACTGATACCCTGCTTATCGCCCCCTTCCTTCCTGTCGAATCTAGGAGGATTAGCATGCATTTTTTTCAAGTCAATAATAACGTTATCCAATTTCACTACTAACAACCTCACGTCTCCCACGCCTTTAAACCTCACAAAGTTGTATCGCTTTCCCATTTTAATCTTCCTAGGTGGATTCACCACCTCCACAACATCCCCAATGCACCAAAATAATTCAAAAATATCTACAACTCTAACCCTATCCGGAATCTCAGAAAAGAAAACAGAAGAAATTACCTCCTCTCCGGCATCAGACCTGGCTCTCCCGACAGGGAAAGAGTCCCACCTTCAAACAACATGACGAAACTCTCTTTTGTATGCCTTCTGCCACTCCATCTGCAAAACTCAATTGACAAGTAACAATAACCCAGAGGAGGATGCGCCGTAATGGAAACGGCGACCGGAAAAACCCTTTTGATAGGAGGATGCGCCGTAATGGCAACGGCGACCGGAAAACCCCTTTTGATTGAAAGAAAGTTGGGCAGACGCAACACTAACTATGCTATTATCCTTAAAGACAATGTGAGTTATGGTTATAGTGATTATAAGATGAGTTGTAGGAGAACCTGTGGTTGCAATGGACTCCAAGAATATTCTTATAATGGAACTAAATGTATATTTTATTGATGAAAATCTACACAAGAAGTTGATTCGGAGAGTGTGGATAGCTTCTACATGTTGGAACCAGTAAAATCATACCCAAATCACTATAGTTAAAATCAATCAACACACAAATAATACCATTTTTTGTGCTAGCAAGCATTAAAAAAAATTAAACATGGATAAACATAGTCAATTTTAATTAAAACAATAAAAGAGACTCGTGAATTTGTTAGGAAAAAAAAAAGTACTCAAATATGAATAGTTATAGTCAATCTTAATTAAAAAATGAAAAACAAAATCAAACATGGATAATTAGTCAATCTTAGTAAAAATATAAAAACAAAATCAAACATGGATAATTATAGTCAATCTTAAATATGAAGGTTAAAACTATAATCATAATTTAAACCTGAAATGAAACATATGAGCATTCATACACACATAATATTAGGATCAACGACATATTGATTTATCAAGAATTATAATAATATTTGGGAGATCTGTCAAAAAAAAAATATTTGGGAGAAAACTCTTTATGTAGTGACATTTTTAATTATGAAATTTAAAAGTGTAAAGACAAGTTATTGAAACCGATTTGGATTCTCTGCAGCAATGTTCTCTGCCACCATTTTGTAGCTTAATAATAAGCATTTGATTGATTATTTATATTGAACAATAAATTCTATTAATAAACTAAAATAAATCTTAATTAAATTTAAATTTAATTTGTTTAATTCTTTTAATCATTAATAATTGCATAGAGAAAATACCTTTACATAAATTTATATAATAAATTTATATTCTTCTAAATACATTTTTTCATTTTCGAAATATGAGTTTTTATTTTTAGTTTATTTTGAAAAAAAATTGAATCTTTGATTTTTTTTTCAAAACTTTATGCTACTAATTTTATTAAGATTAATTTTTAAAAACAAACCCACATTGCATTTTTAATGGTATTTTAAGACATATTATTAGTATAAAGCTATATATTTATTTTATAATTTTATAATTTAATTTTATTTATTTCTCAAAGTACATGAATATTTAATTTAATTTAATTTGTAAAAAATTAAACAATGATTCCTTATGCTATTAAAGTTAAATTTTGTATTTTCTAAAATTTCATGATGCATGTGTCATATGATTTATTTATAAGTAAAATTTTACATTATATTTAGTTTATAGTTTAATTGTTATATATTTAATTTTTATTATTATGGCATTTTTATTTTTTTATAATGGCATATTATTTAAAAGAATCACTTGAAATGCATATAAACGTTTATAAATAATTGAGAAAATTTTAAAAACAAAAAAATTTAGAGGTATTAAAATTCAAAGAAAATTTTTAGATTAACTTTTTAAATAAGAGTTTTATTTCAATCTAAATAATCAATTCAGTATTTGAAATTAAATAAGGCTTATTTCAATTCTCTTAAATATTTTATTATTCAATCTAAATAACCTATCCAATGGGTAATATTAGAATGAAATGTAGAGATTAATATTAATAGCATAAGGATGGATGTTTATTTTTTTTAATAAACAAATTAAAATTGATGTATTTTGTGAAATTAATTAAAAATTAAATTATATAATTATAAAATAAATACATAGATTTATTAATGATATGCCATAAAAAATCATTAAAAAGTTAAATATTTATAAATAGAAAAATCTGATTAAAATTAATAGCATAAAGAAAAACAAAAAATCAAAGTTTAAATTTTCTTCCAAAATAAACTAAAAAAATAAAAATTCGTATAATTTCAAAATTAAAAAATGTATTTAGAAAATATAAATTTATGTAAAAATGTACAGTTTTTTTTAATCAATCAAAGTCTATTGGTTCAAAAAATATATATAAATTTATGTAAAAATACTATCTCTATACAACTTTACAATTATTAACTATTAAAAGAAATAAAAGAAAAAAAATACTTACAGATATGATAGTGTACGGAGTGTGGTATAGTAACAAGTTGAAAGAGCACATAGTTAAGTTGATATTGATGTAAGTGCTCTTTTTGATTTCATTTTTTTTAGGGATAAAACGAAACGATCGCTTTGTATTAACTATTTTTTGAAATAATTAAAGTTTAAATTTATTTAAAAAAAAAAGAAATAAAAGAATTACATTTAAAATTAATTAAGATTTATTTCAGATTTTTATAGAATATTTTATTTAATCTTATGGTTATCATTAGGCTGCAAAATGGTGGCACGGGAATATAGATATCTAGAATTCAAATCGTTACTGAAATTTACTGTTATGGATATTCCTCAATCAACGCTCTTAATGTCTTAAACACCCTTTACATGAGAGAATATATATATAATTTTTTTCTCGTACATTATATTGAAAACCATAATCTATATATTGGGTTACAACTAATTAGGGTTCTTGTTATTCTAAAGTGATCATATTAACATCCATTATATTTGAGTTTATATCTAAGAATTAATTAATTAATTATTAAATAAAAATATTATTTTTATTTTTATTTTTTTCACGACTTAATTGATTTAGACTCTTAATTTTATAAATCGTAGATATATTTAAATATACCTAATATACGCAAATAACGGCAGCAGAAACAATATACGCAGTTTGGATAAAGAGGAATAAAATTGTGTTTAACAGTGGTTATAGTGATAGTCATATAGTGGATAGTATTATATAGAAAATTGTAAATAAAATTTGGGTTCTATGGGCCGCTTTGTACTTAATTGTTTTTGGAAATATATATAATTATTATTTTTCCAAAAGAAAAAAATTAAATTTACCTTGATAATAAATATTAAAATATAAAACTAAATAATATTTAAATTTAAAATAATCCAAAAATATTTTATTATGATAGCCAGTTTTCTTTCATCTATGAATATAGTCAAGACTAAAATGATACTAGGCGAAGGAAAAAAATTTATTTATAAAAAATACAATAGTTTAAAAAAAATGTTTTTGAGTCTTTTATTTTTAATTTAAATAAAAATAATTTGACAAATTGACTTTTCACCATTATGTAATTTTTGTTCTAATTAAATAAAATAGTTTCATGGGTGTAATTTTCTATTTAACCTCCAAACCGGCCAACCCAATACTATACTTCCATCACAAAACATTGTAGAAACTCTTAGTTAACATGCAAGGATTCATTACCTATGTTTTGTTTCTTTCTTTCATTTCACCTTGTCTATGTACAAGGTTGAATGTTGGAACCACAAATGATAATTATAATGTGATGCAATATGGTGCAATTGGCGATGGCAAATCTGATGATACACAAGTATAAGTTTTTATGCTTTATCATTACAATTTAAATTTAAATTTAAATTTATTTCATATCATTTTATAAGTATTCAATATTTATTATTTGTTATATGTATATATTGAATTGTAGGCATTTTCAAGTGCATGGAGTAATGCATGTCATGCAGGAGGAATGTCAACATTCGTTATACCATCCGAGAAGTCATTCTTGGTGACGAAACTAAATTTTAGTGGACCTTGCGATGCCAAAATTTCCATTCAGGTATATAAAACTAATATATATATATATATATATATATATATATATAATAAAAATATTTTTAGGAGCTCTTTAAGATAATTAAATAAATCTCGTTTAATTTTTTTTCTATATTAAATTGCAGGTTGAAGGAAAAATAATTGCACCTTCTAAAGACGCATGGGAAGCTAGACCATATTTGATTGAGGTCGATAGTGTAAATGGACTCACAATTGATGGCAATAATGTAGGAGAAATCGATGGAAATGGTGCTACTTGGTGGGATTGTTCAGATTGTAAAAGACCAGGGGTATGTATATATTGTAATAATTCAGATTAATTATATTCTTAAGAAAATCAAGAGTTATACTTTAATATTTATAAAATAAATTTTTATCTTAAGTAATTGAGCTCTAAATTATGACATGATATTTCTAATGTTAATTACAGGTGTTCCATTTTCATAAATGCGACAATCTTACTGTTAGTAATCTTGCGATTAGTAATAGTCCAAAAGCTCATGTATCTGTTAATGATTGTAATGGTGCAACATTCTCCAATATATCCATTGATTCTCCTGCTACTAGTCCAAACACCGATGGCTTTGACATTTCTGATTCTACTAATATCTCCATACAAGATTCTATTATAAAAGCAGGTAATTAAAGTTTATATTATGATATTTTACTTTTTTTTTTGTCTTAAAAAGAATAAATAACCATAAAAGGTAAGTGAAACATATTATTTATGTAAAAGAGAATCGATTAAATACATTATTAGAACGACTAAATAAAATTTAAGAAATAGTAAAAAAAAATTTATTCTATAATTTTTTTTGTAATGATTGTGTAATTTGTTTTGGTTTTGTTTCTTTTAAATAGGTGATGATTGTATTGCTATCAATGGGGGCTCCTCTTTTGTGAATGCTATTCGAGTTACTTGTGGACCTGGTCATGGGATAAGGTTTGTAGTTTGATAAAAAAAATCAATTTTTATATATAAAAATTAAAAAGGTATACTTTTTTTAATACACATGTTTAGATTAAAAAACATAAAAACTAAATTTTTATTTTGAATTTAATTTAATTGTTATTTTTTATTTGAATATCAAATGTTTGTTTTTACTATGATATATTGGAGTTTGAAACAATTGCAAATTTATTTTAATGTGTCTGAATTTTATAATATATATGTATTTATATTTTTATCGAGATATCTCATTAAAACATATATTTTATGAATTTATCAGTGTTGGCAGCCTTGGTAAAAATAATGCAAGTGATCAAGTATCTGATATTTATGTAAAAAACTGCACTTTCACGGGATCTACTAATGGAGCAAGAATCAAGACAGTTATGGTGAGTAGATCTGACAAATTAAATGTGCTTATTGTTGATACAAATAGAGCTAATAATTTTTAAATCAAATTTTCACATATAATTTGACAATTAAAATTTATCTTTTTTTAATCAACTTTTAGTTCAAATTTTATGTAAATATATAGAGATTATTTATAAGTAATATCTAACAATATAATTATATATAAATTTATATAGTGTTGTCGATTGTAAATTTTAAAATACAATTGTTTTGATTTGATTTGCTATTTGGATATTCAGTGTGTTTTCTGTGAGTTGTTTTTTATTTATATTTTGATAACTTTTTAGATAACGTCTGCAGAATTTTTTTTTAGTGGGGATAAAATATTATATCAATACATAATAATAGTAATAATAATTAAATTACAGTGAATGAGTAACTCAACTTGTATGTGCTAATTGAGTTAAATATGTGTAATTTATTGATCAATAATTATATTTCTAGTGCTACTAAAATAAGTGGTTGATATTTATAAATAAATTAATAATTTTTAAAATAATAATATTGATAATAATAATAATAATAGCTTAATTAAAAAAATGAAGAATACAAATAGTATTGTTTTATACCCAAAAGAATTGAAGACACCTCCATATAATATATATATATATATATATATATATATATATATATATATATATATATATATATATATATATATATATATATATATATATATATATAATTGTTGTATGGTTTATTTTAATTTTAAAACTATCAAATATATATTTTCTTGTGCTCACACAATCATTAAAATTTATTCATCATATCATTTGTACATATAACCTTCAACAAGTAAAATAATTTAATATTCTTATTGGGGGCATTAATAAATTTTTAATAGAATGAAAAATATCAATTAGGTAAATAATATATAACAAGTTATCCTATGTTAGTGGGGGCAAGTGCCCCCAATGTGTAACATATAGATCCGTCCCTGCACGCTTGTGTTCTTTTGAATTATTTGTATTTTGGTATTTCTTATTTATTTTATTAATATATTATTTTGTAATTAAAAAACAGTTATATAATAACACTTTATTGTAAATAATAAATATAGTAAAATAAAAATAATTTGATCAAATTCTCTTATCATGTACACCTTGTGTCCATTTATTTGCAGGGTGGATCGGGTTATGCAAAAAATATTACATTCGAACAAATAATCCTTGAAAATGTGAAGAACCCAATAATCATAAATCAGGATTACCATGATTTAGAGGTACATATTTGACTCATATTATTTTATCTTGTCTTTTCAACAATGTGTTGAATTAATGATTAATTTACATACATAATTTTACAGTTATCTATGTTAATTTATTTTTCTTGTAATTATTAGGAAACACCATCATCTGTGTTGGTGAGTTCTGTGACATTTCGAGGATTTAATGGAACTTTTGTTGACAAAGTAGCTATTAAATTAGATTGTAGTTCATCCGGTTGTTCTGACATTCTATTTGATCAAAACAACATTGTACCCACTGAAGAAGGAGAAGAATCTTCTGTTATTTGTAGAAATGCTCATGGAACAGCTAGAGATACTATTCCACTTGTCCATTGTCTTTCTGAATAATGTGTTATTGGCCTTCCCACTCATATGTTGCAATGTAATTCAAAGCCTTCTTTATTGAGGCTAAAAGAATAAATACTAAGTCTAGATTTTACACTATTGTTTAGCCTCTTCATTATAATCAATAAAAAATAATAATATAAATGCATACTTCTTTTATCTATATTTTGTTCCATTCTTCATTTATCTCTATTTTGTTCCTCTAAATTAAAGTGTAACTCTACTCCAATTCAATTGTATATTATTATAATTCTTGATAGAAATTCTGAATGGAAAAATTGTAAATTGCAGATTAAAATATTTAAAAAATTATATTTACATTATTATAATTTTAATTATATAATAATATAATTATATAATAATATAACTATTATAAAATATTATTGTAAAATGAAAGAATAATATATATATATATATATTGCAGATTAAAATATTTAAAAAATTATATTTACATTATTATAATTTTAATTATATAATAATATAATTATATAATAATATAACTATTATAAAATATTATTGTAAAATGAAAGAATAATATATATATATAAAATTGGAGTAATAGTCATACATATAATGAAGACGTTGCGAAACCCTAAACCCATGGTCGACGGCGGCGGTGAACGGAGGAGGGGCGTAATCTATGGATCCCTTTCTAAGTGGTTTTGAGCTCACCATTCTTCTTTTTAGGTCAGATCTGTTTGCTTTCTTTTCTCTTCTTCCGGGTTACAGTAGCCAAGGGTCTTTCCAGTTCTGTGTTCTCCATTTTTGGTTTAAACTCCTGATCTTAGGATCAGGGACCTTGGTGGAGGGGCGGAATTTGGGTCCGTTGGTAGCTGTGTTCAGAGCTCTGGTTTGCCGTTTTGTTTTCGCTGTGGACTATTTTTTGGTTTTGTTTCTGTTCCGCTTTGGTCTGATGAGGCAAGCCGGTAATTTGAGGGGGGATGGTTGGGTGGAAGTCAGGAAGAAATCTTTTAGATTTTGGTCTGCGAGATGGGATGTGTTCCCATTCAACGGGGGTGCAAAGAGTGCGGGAATGGGGACAATTTCTTCTTTCTACATATCTGAGTTTCCGGACTCCATCAAAGCCAGTGACCTGTTTGGGTTGTTTGGATGCATTGGTATGGTGGTCGAAGTCGCAATCTCTCCCAGAAGAAACAAGTTTGGGAAGAGGTTCGGGTTTGCGAGGTTCAAAGAGGTTGTGGATTCGAGGTTGTTGGCAATTTCCCTGGACAATGTTCAGATTGGGGGGAGAAAGATCCACGATAACGAGCCCAGGTTTGAACGTTCTGTTTCTCATGCCCATGGTAATGTGGTCAATGCGGTTGGTAGGAGGAGATTCAGGGAACAAGCTATTGGGGAAGCAGATGGCTTCAAGAGGGCTCAATTGGTTACGGGTAGTAATGCTTATAGGAGTAGAAACAGATCATTCGCTGATGTGGTGATGGATAATAATCAGCGGCTGGAAGAGGTTTCTACAGGAACAGTGTCTTATTCTTCTTCCGTCGAGGCTAGACAGAGGCTCAATAAGGCTTTTGTTGGAAAAGTTAACATTCCCGGTTTCACTTATTGTTTGCAAACTAAATTTGAAATGGAGGGGTATTACAACGTAAAAGCAACACCGATGGGGGATTTTCTATGTCTGTTGGAAGAATCGGAGGAGGGTACGATAGATAATTTCATTTCGGATAAGGAACTGTGGTGGACTAATTGCTTTGAGTCGGTCTCCAAATGGGATGAGAGGGTGATGGATTCCTTCAGATCGGTGTGGATCATTTTTCGTGGTATCCCAGCTCACGCCTGGAATTTGGATTTCTTCATCTTGTTAGCTAATTCCCTGGGCAAGTTCCTATCTGTGGACGATCATACTGCCAGCTGCCTTTTTTTCGACTATGCCAGGGTGAGAATTTCGCTTCCTCTCGAAACTCGATTGCCGGATTGGATTTCGGTATTGGTGGACGGCATAGCATATCGTATCAGACTGTCGGAGGAAACAACCAGTAGAGTTAACCTTGCTGATTCTTCTGTCTCAGAAAAATCAAGTTCTGTTTCTACTTCTTCTGGTTCTAATATGTCGCATTTTGTTGTCGATTCGGAAGACGATATTGAAGAGTTTTCTTGCTCTGGGGGTATGAAGGGCAATGTCAGAAGGGGGGGCGGCAAAGACGCGCCTTTGGGTGGTTCTCAGCCGGAGGCGGTAGGGGATGTGAGGCTGCCGGCTGAGGAGGTTTCGGGTAAGGCTGCCCCGGAGAAGAGAGACCGTGCTGATCCCACTGTTTCTTTCGTTGCGGAGAGTTCGATATCACGCTCAGAACCGGTTGACAGAGGAGGGGCAGTACCTAGTTCCGAAGGAGATGCTGTTTGTGGTGATGCGATATGTTCTCAACCCGTTCTCGAGCCGAATCTGGATCTTAATTTAAAGGACAACCGTGTTTTGGTAGCAATCTCAGTCCCGACCGTGAATCCAGTGGGAGTTTCAAGCAAAGATGGCAATTCGGTTGGCGGGGTTAGATTGGCTTCTTTTTCCGATACTGTGTTACAACAGGGCAATGTCGACTCGAAGCGGGGGGCTGGTCTTGCAGTGCTTTCTTCGTCTTGTCCGAAGATTACTGGGGGCTTTTTAGAAGCTGGTTTGAATCCATTGGTTGAACAGGAAGGAACTTTCGACGACGCCGTTAAATTGATTAAAGTTAGTAAGAATAAAAGGAGTAGGAAGGTCATTTATAAAAATTTGTCCGAATGTGGGGGATCTCTTCACAGTAGAACATTGAAAAAATTGTCCAAGGCGAAAAGCAAGGTAGCAGTTCCTGTTTCAGCAAGTGGGATTAAACAGAGGTGTGTTCTTTCAATGGGAGGCAGCAGAGGATTGCTTCCTTGTAATTCTGGTGCATCTTCTGCCGGCACTTATGGTAATCTTAGTGGCAGCAGTGACATTAGTAGGAACAATGGTAGGCAGTGGGGTTATTTAGACAAGGAAGCCGGGTCGAAAATATGGAAAGACATGGCTGAGTTGGGGGTGGTATCGAAGGGGGGCGTTTCAAATGTCATTGAGAGGATTGATGTTCTGGAAAATGAGGCGGCGTTGAGAATTGACGGCTCGAAGGAGTTTAACAAGTTGTTATCATGATTTTAGGATCCCTAAACATTAGAGGGGGTGGGAATGCTCTTAAGAGAAGAAGAATTAGTTCTTTGGTGATTAAGAGCAAAGCGGATATTTTTTTCATCCAAGAGACAAAGTTAACAAATATGCATGACTTCGTGGCGAAGGGGTTTTGGAACGATAAAGGGATTGGGTTTTCGTATTCGAATTCTACGGGTAGATCGGGTGGCTTGATGACTTTGTGGAAGGAGGAGGGGCTAGAGGTTATTATGAGCTTTAAAGGTGATGGGTATATTGGTGTGAAAGTGAACAAGGATAACAATTTCTTTTACTTTGTTAATGTGTATTCATCGTGTGACATTGTTAAAAAAAGAATTTTGTGGAGTAAGCTGTTGGCTTTGAAAGAAGATTTCAACGATGGGGAATGGATTATAGGCGGTGACTTTAATGCTATAAAGTCAAGGGAAGAGAGGAAAGGTAGAGGAGTTTTATCCAATGCTAATGAGGTTATTGAATTTGCGGATTTTATAGAAAAAAGTTTGTTGGTAGATGTTCCTTGCAAAGGAAAAAAATTCACTTGGTATAGCGGCGACGGTAAATCTATGAGTAGATTAGATAGATTTCTTGTGTCGGAGAAAGTGTTGAATGATTGGGGGGTGGTTGGGCAATTGGTGGGGGAGAGAGATATTTCGGACCATTGTCCCATTTGGTTAGAAGTTGATAACAATGATTGGGGTCCTAAACCATTCAAATTCAATAATGAGTGGTTTTCTCATGACTCCTTTTTCCCTTTTGTAGAGAATGAGTGGAAAAGCTTCATGGTGGAAGGAAGAGGGGATTACATCTTGAAACAAAAACTTCATTTTCTTAAAAGTCGGCTTAAATGGTGGAATAAGGAGGTTTTTGGAAGAATCGACTTGGAAATTCAAGAAGAGGTGAATGAGATAAATCGGGGGGATGAGTTGTTGGAGTTGGAGGGAGAGGATTTCAACCCGGATACTTTATTTGGTAGGAAGGAAGCAACGAGTCGTTTTTGGATGAAATTGAGAATAAAAGAAAACATGTTAGTGCAAAAAGCTAATTTGAAATGGTTAAGAGAAGGAGATTCTAATAGCGGTTACTTTCACAAAGTCATGAAGGAGAAAAGAAGGTACAATCATTTAGGTCCCATCAATACTTCGGATGGGAGGTTGGATAAGGTGATGGAAATTAAAGATTTTGTGGCTAATCATTTCTCAAAAAAATTCGAAGAGGAGGAAGGGACGACATTGTTTTTAGAAGGCATTAATTTTGATCGAATTAGTGAGGAGGACAAGATTTGGCTTGAAAGACCTTTTCAAGAAGAGGAGATTAATGATGCTTTAAATAGTTGTGGGGGCACTAAAAGTCCGGGCCCGGATGGTTATTCTTTTCTTTTTATCAAAAGATGTTGGTCTTTCTTGAAAGAAGATTTCTTGAGATACTTTGATCACTTTTTTGAAGGTAAAGAATTGTCGAAGGCGGTTACTTCCTCTTTTTTGGCGTTGATACCGAAGACCGTGAATCCGCTTTCTTTGGATGATTATAGACCAATTTGTTTGGTGGGGTGCATGTACAAGTTCATGGCGAAGATGTTGGCGGGGAGATTGAAATTAGTGTTGAGTTCAATTATTTCGAAGTGCCAAAGTGCTTTCGTTCCGGGTAGGCAATTGCTCGATGGGGTATTGGTGGCTAATGAAGTGGTGGATTATGCTAACAAAGAAGGTAAATCTTGTCTCCTTTTTAAAGTTGATTTTGAAAAGGCTTACGACAAAGTTTCTTGGAATTTTTTGAGACACTTATTTGTGAAAATGGGTTTTGGAGGAAAATGGAGGAGGTGGATGGAATTATTGGTTTTTAAAAGTGACATGTCGGTGGTGGTAAACGGGAGTCCTACTAGAGAGTTCATGGTGAAGAGGGGTTTAAGACAAGGTGATCCTTTATCGCCTTTTCTTTTTGTTATGGTGGCGGAGGCTCTTTCGAGATTGGTTCGCAAATCCATCGAGATTGGTGAGTATGAGAACTTTGTGATCAACCGGTCGTGTTGTGTGGATATCCTCCAATTTGCGGATGATACTCTCTTAGTTGGGGAAGGTTCGTGGAAACATGTTAAGGCGGTCAAGATTGTGTTGAGAGCTTTCGAGTTGGTTTCGGGTCTTGGAATTAATTTTCATAAAAGCAAATTGATTGGGATTAATGTTTCATCCAACTTTTTGGAAGCGGCATCTTTATATCTTTCTTGCAAACTTGAAAGCGGAAAATTTTATTTTCTAGGTATTCCTATTGGATTTAATCCAAGGAAGGAGAGCACTTGGAATCCGCTTTTGGAAAAGATGAAGCTTCGCTTGTTGGGTTGGAAAAACCGGTTTTTGAATCTTGGAGGAAGAATAACTCTATTAAAGTCTATCTTGAGCTCTCTAGCTATCTTTACCATGTCCTTTTTCAAGATGCCGGCTAAAGTGGTGAATGAATTTACTAAATTGCAAAGCAATTTTCTTTGGGGAGGGGTAAGCGAGAATCGGAAAATTCATTGGGTTAGTTGGAGGAGTGTGACTTTGCCTTATTTAAAAGGAGGTTTAAATATTAAGGATTTAAATGACTTCAATTTAGCTCTTTTAAATAAGTGGAGGTGGAGAATTGCTAAAGGGGGGGAGGCTTTGTGGTTGGATATTTTGAAGGCGCGTTACGGTGATCTTAATGTGCAACTTTGCGGTGGCGAGAATTTAATCAAGGATTCTTCGTCCTCCTTTTGGTGGCGTGACTTGTTAAAGGTTAGTAAAACGTCTTCTCTTCATAAAGATCCCTTTATTGAGAATTGTTGTTTTAAAGTGGGTAATGGGTGTAACACACCGTTTTGGGAGGCTTGTTGGTTAAATGATGCTTGTTTGTCGGATGTTTTTCCGGAACTTTATGCTATTTCTTTGTTGAAAAATGTTTCCGTGGCGGTTATGGGAGGGTGGAATGATGGTATTTGGAAGTGGGGGGATTTGGGCATTTCGGAGGAAGAGGTGGTTGAGGTTGGATTATTTTCTAAGTTAATGTCTTTACGGAATTACTTAGAAACTTTTGAGGGGTGTAGTTCGGAGAAGGATTCCGTGTGTTGGAATTGTGAGAAGGATAAGTGCTTTTCGGTATCATCTTGTTATAGTCGGTATGCTAGCCGGCGTACTCCTTTTGGTCCTATCAATAGGAATGATGATGTGTTGGAAAAGATTTGGAAGATGGAGGTCCCTTTCAAAATAAAGGCCTTTGCTTGGAGACTTTTTGTGAATAGGCTACCAACCAAAGATTTATTGAAAGTTAGAGGTATTGCCTTGCCCGCTTCTAATTTATTTTGTGTTTTCTGTGGACTACATTTGGAAGATAGAGACCATATTTTTATTAAATGCAATGTTATTAAACTTGTTTGGAAAGACATTGGTGAGTGGGTGGATTATTCGGGATGGAAGGAAGAAGATTGCATTCCACTTTTTAAGGAATGGTATACCATGAGTTGCATGAGAAGAATCAAAGAAGGTAAATTGGGGGTGTTATGGTTGGCCACTTGTTGGATAATTTGGCTAACTAGAAATAGTTTTTGCTTTAGTCAGGAGGTATGGAATGTAAATGATATTGTGTGGAAAATCAAGATCTTAGTGTGGAGATGGTCTTCTTTTGGAGATATTACATATTCCAATTGTAACTTTTACGATTTTTGTAAAGACCCGGTGTCTTTTTTATCGTAATTGTAATTGGTTTGTAATATTGTTTTTTTTGTCGGACTTGGTCCGTTTTTGTGTATCAAAGTTGGAGAACCCTTAGTTCTCTCATTAATATATTTCTTGCTTACACAAAAAAAAAATATATATATATATATATAATATTGTAGAAATAAATTTAAATAAAACTACATCATTCATAATTAAATTTTCTCTAGAATATATACTTTCCCTAATTAACTTACTTTCTACAAATAATATTAAAATATATTACTAAACTATTTTATTATAAAAATATTTTATACTATGTTTTTTTGTAATTTTTTTAAATATATTGTTTTTAAACTGTTTTTTATTTCACTTATAAACATAATATTGTTCTATTATGTTTAACAGTATCTCTTCCTCTCTAACAGTGTTATATAGTGTAAGCGCCATTACCAACATGGTAGTGTTTTTATAAAAATAATAATGTTGAAAATATTAGTTTTTATTATTAAAACATAGTAATTTTTATTATGTTGTTTTAATTTTTTTTAATAATAATAAACCAACGAGACAGCATTAGGGGAAGCCAAGGATGGAATTACATGATGCAGCAGAACAAGTTCCAATGTACAAAGAATTTAATAAGGATCTACCACTAGTTCCATGGAGATCATTGTTCTACGGGAATCTGGTGAGGCCCAGGGCGAAAATTACTTTATGGATGGCGTGCAATGAGCGATTAGCTACAAAATCCAGGCTGCATCTGTTCGGGATGATCGATAGTCCAAATTGTTGTTTCTGCACAGAAGAAGAAACTCAACAACATCTTATGTTTGAGTGCAGCAGAACCAAAAGGATTTGGCAAAAAATTCTGATTGGCGTGGCTGCAACTCCAACACGGTTGGTGGCTGGAGTCAAGAAATTGAATGGATCATGAGATTTTCAAAAGGTAAAGGGGCGCGTGCAAAGATCCTCAAACTTGCAGCAACGGAGAGTATTTACGAAATTTAGAAGTATAGAAATGATATATGTTTCCAAAACAATGTACATACACAAAAAATAGAGGAAAAAGTTATAGATATGATAGTATATAGGGGGTGAACGAATAAGAAGTTACGCCAATACTTAGCTAAACTAATGTGTTAAGAGCTGAGACTTTATCATTAGGATTTCTTGGAGCTGGATCTTTTATGATCGCTTTGTACCTCTTGTTTTTTAATTAATCAAAAATTTCCATTGATTCAAAAAAATAATAGTTTTATTATAATAGAGAGAATGAAATATGAAACAAATGGAAGAAAATGGAGATCTGTTGGAAAATGAAGAGGAAGTAATAAATATATAACACAAATGGCGAGGGATTATCCCTCGCAAATTGTAAGCCCATTTTCAGACGCAACTGACACGCTGCACATGAAACGATTGATTGGACAAGTGCTCAGAATTTTGCGAGAGCTCTCCACGCAGGATTAACGTTCACATTTTTCTTGGGGCAATCCCTGTCAAAATATTAATTAATTTTCAGAGAATCTTTTAAGTTGGCAGTAGGTATAACATTTGCGAGGGACACCCCTTACTGATTATTTTTCAAATTTTGTGTTGTTAGGCCCTTGCAAAATGCAAAGCAGTAACAATTTTCAAAATTCAAAAATTCCTCCTTTTATTTTGTGAGGGGCACCCCCACACTGATTATTTTTTTATTTTATTTTTTTATTTGCATTTTACGACAGAATTACCTCCAAACAATGTCAAAATTTATTAATGGGTTATCCACCTCACAAATTCCCCTAACTGATTAAACTTTTTCTTGTAGTGCTCTTCCCTCTCTTTTCTTCAATGTTCTTACAAAACAATTGAAATTTAAATCTAAAATATTGCGAGTGCTGTATAATCATGTGTGAAATTTGATAGTTAAATGACCAATGGAAGCAAAGGTGCACTATAAAACATTATTGGGAGCATCTACAGAATATCAAGTTCACTTTTCATTAAACAACTTTACATTATTTATCAAAGCTTACTTTGAATGCAAAGGTTTAACATGATATATGCAATCAGATCTATGATAAGCTATTTAATTTTTTTTTTCCACTCATTTCTTCTTCTTTAATATCTTGTTCATATACTTTTCTACTCTCAATTTTTTTCTGTTTTAGTTTTGTTTTTTCTATTCCGAAATTAACCACCCAAGTTCAATCGTCACCTGTTGAAATCAAAATTTAAGAAAACCGAAACACTAACAGTCATGATTGGACATAAATTCTATAACTGTGGTTTTGTATGGATTGACATTTTTTCTCCGTCACCAACCGAAACCGACCGTTTCTCCACCCCTAATGTTATACTCTAATCAATATACTTGGCTTATAAATTTAAAAAAAAGACTCCAGAGAGTTTTCAATCAAAATATCAAATTAAAATGTGTTTGGTATAATATTTGATCTTATTCTGATTATCCAAACTAGTGATTGTATGAATGCAAGAAATTCAAATAATTAGTGGGTATAAAATATAATGAGAAACAATTTTTTTTGAGCAAGATATATAGATAAATTTCCTTATTACATTAACTTCATAATATTTTACAACTCCTATTGAAACAATACAAGTGATAAAAATTATGACATAACTTTTCACATAAAACAAGAAACTAACATTTTCAATTGCAATTGACTTTTGGAACAGTTGAGCCAATTTTTCCATGGAAATTTTGGCAGTAAGCCTGAGCCTCCTTTTTAGGTTGAGAAGAAACAATATTAATTTGATCCAATTCAACATTGAAGCAGCTCTCACACTTCAAATTAATAGCCAAGTCACTAGCAGAAGTTCCATTAAACCCATAAAATCTAACATCATTCACTTGCACAGCAGAAACCTAATAATTTCCACAAAATTCAAAACATAATTATCAATGTTATATTATCAAATCAAATTTTAGCAATAACACCTATAGTTGAAATCAAAAGATAGATATTATGAATGTAGAATCAAATGTATCAAATGTATACCTCCGAAAGTTTAATGCCGTAGTTTTGGTCTATAATTATTGCATTCTTAACATCTGTAAGTTGGATTTGTTCAAAACTAATCTTCCTTGCATAACCCGATCCACCCTATAAATAAAAAAATTTGATGAAGTGAGAGATGATTATAGAAAAAAAATTGAATATTTTTTTCATACATCTAGAGCATGATGTTAATATTAGTTACTTACAGGAAATGTCTTAATTCTAGCTCCATTTGTAGTATTAGTGAAGTTGCAATTTTGTACATGTACTTCTTCAACTATCTCATGAGAATTATCTTTACCAAGACTGCCAATGCTGATCAATTCACACATTTTTATGAGAATTTTCAAATATCAAAATAATAAAATATAACACTTCATAATCCTAAAAAAATCATATTAAGTTTAGAAAAAATATGTATATATTAAAGAAAATAACCTTATTCCATGGCCAGGGCCACAAGCGAGGCGAGAAGCATTGATAAATGACGAGCCGCCGTTAATAGCAATACAATCATCACCTATATATAACAACGTCAAACGGTTTTAAAATTATAAACATTTTTTTAAACGACTAAATATATCGGAAAAAAATTGATCCAAATACAAAAGTACATTAAAGAGAGCAAGAGAGATATAACAAATATAAATTTTGCTTACCTACTTCTATGGCGGAATCTTCTATCAATACATTTTTAGATAACGAAATGTCAAACCCATCAGTGTTAGGACTATCACCGGGAGATTGAACGTTCATGTGAGTGAATTTTACATTGTTGCAACCATTTATAGATATATGACCTCCTGGGCTATTAGTAATCCTCAAATTACTAACAGAAAGATCATTGCATGAATGGAAAAACACGCTCTGCACCATTAACATGAAATTAAAATAATTCATGTATTTAATCACTTAATATCTATATTTTGCGACTAAATTATTATAAATTTATTTTTTTTATAGGCAGAAAATATGAAAAAACATAACATTTATGTTATAGTAACCATACTGTAGGCCTAGGGCACTTTCTGCATTGCCACCAAGTAGAACCTTGGCCTGTGATTTCCCCTATGCCATTGCCATCAATCGTGAGATTGTTTATGTATTGGATCCTAATCCAATATGACTTATCCTTAAATCCATCCTGGGGAGGTGCAGTTATTTTTCCTTCAAGCTGCAATATGTATAAGATAGGGCAAAATAAATAAATGGACATGATAAGAACAAATGTATTGTAGAGCAAGAAAACCAAAATTTCTATTAAAAAAAAAAGTGACTATATTATATACATACATATTAGATTTTTATGAGATTTTTATCGTACATTTCGCCAAAAACCAAACCAATCTAATTGTTGCAAATTAGTGTGAATTAAACCGAATCAAATTTATTGGTTTGGAATACTGGCTCGGATTCAAAACTGCACCAAACCATTAGAAAATAGTTTTTCTTAAATCAAACCATTTGTTAAAAAATTAATCTATTATACATTTTTTTTAATTTTAATAAAAAAATTTAAATTGTTTTTAGCCTTTTTTTTAATTTTCAATTTCAATTCGGATTTGGCATCAATTTCTGTTCAATTTATTTATCATTTTGTTCAGTTCAATATCTATTTATGCAACAAATGTTCGGTTCTCTAACGAAACATAATAATTTGATTATTTTAACTTCAATTTAATTTGATTTTTTACTAGTGTTTGTGTGAGAGGATACCTGAATGAGAATACTTTTGGCCTTGCAATCACCACTAAGTACCATGTTGTTCACCAAGTATAATTTGTTTTGTGGTATAAGCAAGGTTGATGCACCTTCAGCTCCACAAGTATCACTCCATGCTTTTAAAAATGCCTACATTAATTCATTCAAATTATAAAAAATTAAAGTTTCAAATGATATTAAAATAATAGTTGAAAAATGCATATTCATACTTGTGTATCATCTGTTACTCCATCACCACGAGCCCCATAATCAATCACATTGTAGATATTATTCTTTGTTGGAGCTGCATTGATATTCCACCTATCACTTAAACAAGATGAAACAAAACCAAGAATCAAAATACAAAAGATTAGAACTTTCATATTTCACTAGAGTGGGAGATATATTTTGTTTTAGAACAAAAAAAAATCGTAGCAAGATCTTTTGTTATGGTGATTTGTGAATGGAGATAATAGTAGTGTAGGGGTTAAATAGAAGCTTAACTGGAGTATATTTAATTATTATTAATTAAGAAATTATGGAAGAAAAACATATATAAGCCAAGTTTTTTAAAATGTTATCTTTATAATAAGAAAGAGTATACCAAACAAAAGTTCAACGGGACATTTTCAATGGCACCAAAAGTTTCTGATTTATTACCATATGTGTTTATAAATTAACTATTGTTTGCATTTTATTCTAAAATAAAATAAAATAAAATAAAGGGATGCAATCAGTCAGAGAAAGAATATTCTTTTAATAAAAGGTTAAATATTGAAAAGGAAAAGAGACACATGAAAATAAAAATCAAAGGGATTATACCAAGACACTCTCAAAAGGAAGTAAATATGAAGAAAGAAAGAAAAAAAAAAGGCAACTCAGCCTATTGTTTACAAAGTTCTTTATATATCTTTCATAACGTACTTTCACCTTGGCTAAAGTTTTTAACATGATAAAATATATTTATTTAGGCGCTTTTCTTTCATTTTTATTTTTAAGTCATTTTTTATCATAGTCAAAGTTTCCAACTGTGGTGAAAAGTGGTGTATGGTCATGGGTTTGAATTTCAGTACCACTAGCATATTTGTGGTTTATTTATTTTAAGTCATTTTTAGGCACAGTTGGAATTTTTAACTGTGGTGAAAAGTGGCGTCTAGACATGGGTTTGAATCCTAAAAACAAGAGTTTTATTTATTAGGGTTAAATATGTTTTTGGTCCCTATAAATATAGCGGTTTTCAACTTTAGTCCCTCTAAATATTTTCTTCAATGAATGGTCCTCCTAAAAAATTTAATTTTATCTTTTGGTCCATCATGGCAAAATCGTAGCTAAAATTGTCTATAATTCTGTCGCTAAATAAAAAACCGTCGCTAAAACTGTTGCTAAAACTGTCGCTAATTGTAAAAACCGTCACTAAATTGCATTAGGGGACCAAAAGTTAAAATTAAAATTTTTAGGAGGACCATTCTTTAAAGAAAATGTTTAGAGGGACTAAAGTTGAAAACCGCTATATTTAGAGGGACCAAAAACTTATTTAACCCTATTTATTATTTATTTTTGAGTCAGCTTTCGCCACGGTTGTGATTTTCAACCGTGGTGAAAAGTGACGCCTTCCTATTTCCAAGATATATAACGCTCCATGTTCATTCACTTTTATCTTAGACGAACTTCTACCTCCAAACTTCATCTTCCATTTATGAAACTTTATTTCTCCGTTAAACCAAACTCGAAAACATCATTTCATCCATAAACGAAACTCAAAAAAATATCATTTATTTCATTAACAATATGTTTCAGAATCTATCATTTATTCTCCAACTTGAACGAGACTGGGAAAACATGGATTCAAATTGCCAATGTTTGTTGTTGTTATTGTTTTTTCTTGTTATTATTTTTGTTGTTGTTGTTGTTGAGATTTAATGTTTAACAATATTATCAATTTTGTTTTTGTCCTTGTAGTTGTTGGGATTTAATATTTAACGTTTCTATTGATTTTGTTTGTTGTTGTTATTGATGTTTGTGAGATTTCATGTTTAACGATTCTATTGGTTTTGTTTTGTTGTTGTTGGTGGTGGTGGTGGTGGGGGTGGTGGAGTTATTATTGTTGTTTTCGTTGTTGTTCTCGTTGTTCTTGCTCATGTTCTTGTTCTTGTTGTTTTTGTTCTTAGTCTTATTCTTGTTGTTTTTGTTCTTAGTCTTATTCTTGTTGTTGTTCTTGTTATTGTTGTTTTTGTTGTTATTGTCGTTGTATTAGAAATATTTAGTATTCTATATTATGATGGAAGTTCTAAATATGGTCAGTCAAAGCATGTGGCAAAAATGAAAAATTAGGCTGACTGGCTTTTCATCACGGACAGAACTACATAGTGGACTAACTGGAATTTTACCACGGTTGGAAGTTACAACTGTGGTGAAAAGTGGGCTGACTACATATCACTACGGTTGTTTATTACAATCATGGTGATATGTAGTGCGCTTTCTAGTTTATTCCCACAACCGATTACACAGTTGTTGTAAGTATCTCACTTACTACCACATGCTACTTTACCACGGACCATCAACTGTGGTTATATGTCTTTCACAACTGTTGTGAAATATGTAATTTGTAGTAGTAAGAATTGTCCCCTAAATTAGCCCCCAAAAATCAGCACACGTATTTCATTCTCTATATATGTGCGAAATAAATAAAAAATGAAATGTTAGACAATATGTTCATACACCGGGACCACCTCCGCCTGAGCTGCTAAGGAATCGAGTCACCCTTTAAGAGAGCTTGATGACTAAATGGAATATGTCTCAATCCACAACTTTGACCATGATTTTTCTCTAGCAATCTCAATGGCCTTCAGAACTGCAGAAATTTCAGCATGTAAGGATGAGTGAAAATTCATCGGGCATGTAAAAGCCAACAGCAAATCACCAAAATTGTTCCTAAAAATGCCACCACATTCGGTTGAAAAAGGGTGAGCCACAAAGGAGCTGTCAAAGTTACATTTAATCTGACCCATGATAGAAGGTTCCCACGCAACTTTTTTAACAGAGTAACACAACGAGGTCTCACAACAACAAAAATATCTTTCAAAATTCTAAAATCCTGAATAGAGCAGTAGTTGGCTTGAATAAAATTACTACCTGTTATAGAAACCAAATTAGATATGTGAGATATTGTACTTTGAACTTAAGTTGTTGATGCTTGGCTAACTTCCTGGTTTACCAAATGACTTTGATGGAGAAATTTATAGAAGTCTTAATAACTAGCACACTTTAGAGAGAAGAGCCATAATGAAAAGGAGCCACAGGTCCTCGGGACTAGAGATAGGAAAATTTACATTAAGCTTTTTGGCTAGCAACCTCCAAATCTTTGTAGCCAAAAAGCAGTGGAAGAAAATGTGATGCATTGTTTCTACCTAATAAAAAGAAGATCTTGCATCTAGATGCCATGTGACAACCTCTGAGCTGGAGAAAATCGCCAGTGGCCATTTTATGGTGCATTAGCCTCCATACAATAAAAGAATTAGAAATAGAGGGGGGATATCCAAGGCCCACGTGTTCACGGCCCAAGAAATTTTGCAAGAAGAAGGGGTTTTAAGAATGTAATCTTCTTTAAGAGAAAGGATCCCAAAGGTAGCATTAGTCCACACTATTTTATCAGAACCCCCATCAAAAAGAGATGAGTAAACTATTTGGAAAATATGGGGAAACCAGATATGCCAAGAATTCGAAAAATATCTCCGCCCACTCACCAAGTAATCAAAGAATTTTGCACTAGTATCAATTGAGTGTGCTTCCGAATCATCAGCTTAAACCTCTTGAAGGAAAGACATACCACACCAAGAATATCTCCAAAATTTGATGATTTTGACATGTCCTAGAAGCCATGAGGTATTGTAAAGGAGATTTCCAAACTCTAGCTTCAAGTTATTCCAAAGGGAAAAGAAAATGTGATGTTTGATGTGACCTTGATGCCTTAGAACTCTAGCCTACATAACACAAGCCCAAGGTTTTTGGCTACTTAACAGGTTCTAGTAAAGCTTCAAATTAGTGGAATTATTAAGATACGTGAGGGACTTAAGCCTTAAGCCACCATGAGACTGAGGCTAACAAACCTTCTTGGTATTGACATCACCACTCAAAAGAAAATTCCTAGCAGCCTTGTCAATGAGTTTGATAAGGGAGACTGGCCAAGAGTACACCATAATAGAATGGTTGATTTTATTTTTTAAATAGAGGAGATCAAGGTGCATCTTCCTGCAAAAGAAAACAAGGACCCTTTCCAAGTGCCCAACTTGCAAATCATCTTGTCTGCAATTGGTTTGAGATAAGAGGTAGAGCTGTGAAAATTGGCTACCCAGCCCATTTATGGCCAGCTCTGATGGGTTTGGGCTTTTTAGGGTTGGGCCAAAAAAGCCCTATTGTAATATGGGCCTCAAAATTACTACCCGAGCCCGACCCTAGATGGGCTTCGGGCTACCCGGCCCTAAACGGGCTTTTTTTAATAAAAAAAATAAAATAAAAAAATCCATTATATTTATTATAAATTAAATCAAAAATTACATTATTTTAAACATAATACATTTTTAAGTACTATATTATCTTTTATAAATACTATAATTTGTTTTTAAATACAATACTTGTTTAAATTGTAGAAAATAATACTCAAATATTTCATATAAGAGAAACTAATAGAATATGAGGAAATAATGTTGATTATATTAATGTATAATATTTAATAGAGAAAGATTGAATATAATAGAAACAAAATTTAGTGAAGTGAGAAAAATCAATGTTTTATTTTGGAGTAACACAATATAAAAACTAATATAATTTTTTAAAATGTATAGTTGTACGGGCCTTATAGGCTACCCATGGCCCATAAGGGCTAGCCCTAATAGGCAGCAGGCTTTTTAAGGCTGGGCTAAAAAGCCCTTAAAATATGGGCTCCAATTTGAAGGCCCAAGCCCTATGATTTTTCGGCTCGGGCGGGTCGGCCTATATGGGCTAGCCCAATTTGACAGCTCTAATAAGAGGCCATGACTCTACCTTTAAAGATAAGGACTCCAAGTTAATGGAAAGGAAGGTTACCTCTAGAAAATCTTATGACGTTATAGATAAAAAAAACAATTATCTTCTAGAGGACAGGGAGCCAGCAAAGAATATGGACTTAGAAGTACTAACAGACTGCCCTGATGTAATGGAGTGTTTTGAGAATAGGGTCTCTAGAGAGATAATGTGTGAGTTTGTGCCTTTATAGAAAATAATAATATTGTCAGCATAAAGAATATGGGAAGGAAAATCAATTTGTCTTATGGCCATCATAGGCTTGAAAGCACCAGAGCTGATAAGCCTAGCAATACTTCTACTCAAGACCTCCTCAACAAGGCTGAAAAGGAGGGGAGACAAGATATCCCCTTGTCTAACCCCTCTGAGACAGTATAAGAAGCCATGAGAAAAGCCATTAAAGCCAATAGAGAGCTTAGAAGAAGACAAAGTAGAAGAGATCTAGGTGCAGAACTTTCCATTAAAACCAAATTGAGTCAAGACCTTTATCAAGAAATCCCAGTTGAAGGTATCAAAAGCCACAAAGAACTCCACTTTGAGAGCAAGATTTCCATCAAGTGATTTAGAGTCAAATAGGTTGATTTCTTCAGAAGCCAAGCAAATGCACTCATGAATGTTTCTATCATGGATAAAGCCTCTCTGGTAAACAAGAATCAAGGACGACATAAAGCTAGCCATCCTTTCAGCTAAACTCTTGAAAATTATTTTGAATTTGAAGTTTGCAAGGGCTATTGGTTTAAACTTATTCATACACTCAGACTCCTTGGACTTAGGAATTAGAATGATGAGTTTTGTGTTAAAGTTGGGAAGTAACCATTGAATATTTAAGGATTGCCAAGCTGGTTTATAGACATCACTCACAATGATGGCCCGATAAGTTTGGAAGAATATGCCTCCAAAGCCATCTGTCCCAAGAGCACTGTCTTTATTAAAGCAGGGTTTGGTTACAAAAAACTTTGTCCAATCTCAGTTCAACTAAGGCATGGCCATGCCTACCATTAGACCGAGTTAAGTAAGCACCTTTGTTAAGAAGAACAGATCCACTGGTGGAAGTCATTTATGGAAGCACTATAGGGAGGGTAGGATCCTCTATGCTCATGAGAGCCAAGTATGGCATTAAAGTATCCTTGGAAACTCCAGGAGTGGATGGAATTGGAAAGAATATTGGAGAATTTAATTCATAAATATCTTCTTCTTAAGTAGCAAGTAGAGGAACCATGCTGGTCAGAAGTGTTTATGATAAAAGGATTAAGATCCAGGGTACAGATTATAACTGACCCAAAGGATTACTTGACAATTGGCCTTATTGTCAAGGAATCTGATTAGAAAGTGAAGGAAAGATGTTGGTCAAAAGTGTATGACAATAGGATTAAGATCCAGGGAATAGATACACGAAAGGTTTGGCAGGTTGTTTTGTCTGATGTTGGTGGCAAAAAGTTTTAGACCTAAGTTGTGAAGAAAATGGGAGGTAGTTTTCTAGACTCATTTAAGGCTTTTCAAGGAAGGAGAAGTCTATTTTTTACTTTTGTAGAATGTTTTTTAGAGCCAATATTATAGGGGCATTGGTTAACCCTCTAGCATTCTGAAAAATGCTCTTCATAATTGCTACCTATTAGGACCAGCTTGGGGTCTAATGAGGTAAGTTGATTTGGATAGGGGTTTTTCCTAAGTTTTTTCTTTTGTAACTTACAAATGACAATTTGGAATTGAATATTTTATGCCTCAATTCCTTCATAATCTTCAGAGTTATCATCCTAGATCAACAATATTAGCCCATGTCATTTGGAGAAACTGCTCATTTTTCTTCTGAGATTAGACATCTTTATCTTCCATTACTTGGGTGGCTTCTATAAACTCTGGTCCATCATATTTGTTACTTTACAAAGAGTCATCTGGTGATTGAGGGTTCAGTTCAATGTTTTCAACATTAGCATCAGGGGCGCCTGGGCCTATTTCTTGGTCAATTTCAAAGGGTATGCTTCCTACCCTAATGGTTGGATTCAATTTAATTGGAACCAAAATGAAATGTTGTTTTCTAATATGAATTGAATATTTTCTGCCTCAATTCCTTCATAATTTTCAGAGTTATCATCCTAGATCAACAATATTGGCCCATGTCTTTTGGAGAAACTGCTCATTTTTCTTCTGAGATTGGACATCTTTATCTTCCATTACTTGGGTGGCTTCTATAAACTCTGATCCATCATATTTGTTACTTTACAAAGAGTCATCTGGTGATTGAGGGTTCAGTTCAATGCTTTCAACATTAGCATCAGGGGCGCCTGGACCTATTTCTTGGTCAATTTCAAAGGGTATGCTTCCTACCCTAATGGTTGGATTCAATTTAATTGGAACCAAAATGAAATGTTGTTTTCTAATAGCACTGGTTTCCCCAACCAATCTTTCATTTTGATTTTTGTTACCAGTTTCCTCCACTTCTACTAAGGGTTCATTGCTTAGATGTTTGTTAACACATAAACCTTTTGGTTTAGATGTTTGTCCATCTATAGTTCATCAGTTCCACATTTCCTTCTATTGCAAATATGATCTTGGGCCTCTAGTATTCCTCAGAAAGGCTATGGATTCTTACTCAAACCAGGGCAGGAGTATAATGTACATCAAAGGGAACAAAGTCTCTAGACCAGGGAAATAATTTTAACACTATCGCATTAAGGTTCCAAGTTCTTCTGTCTCTAATTCTATGAACACCTTCTAAGCAAGTAAATAAAAACTAAAAAAATCTTTACCTAGAGACGTGACTCTTTGTTTTCCAATAGACTTCCACAGAACCGCAAGCTTTTCTCATAAGATGACCACCGTGAGCGGAGTGGTTCCTTTAGGCCAGATGATTCGGCCATGCAGATTGTATTTGCAAACTTCAAGCCCTAAGAGATATTCATCTTCCGAATTGGTGATTTCTAATTTGTCTCCTTTCAGGCAAAGAACTAGGAGCTTACTCGATGGAATATTTCAGACATTTGTTAAGGCTTCTACAAAGGATTTCGAGGGTGTTAGTATGGTTAGAGTAGGAGAAGAGGAGGTCGTACGTTTGGGATTAAGTTTTGTTTGGATTTGTGGTTGAACTTCAAGGAAAAGAAGGTTGGTGATTGAAATTCCAAAGCAAGGATTAAGGTTGAGGATGATTAGGTCAACAGCAATCTAAAATCCCTAATTGCTAGAGCATTTTTTTCTTTTTTCTAAAGAAAGAGTATGATAACAACAAACTTGAGGAAAATATATTGTTTCTAAACATGGATAATCATTTATGTATAAACTAAAAACATATTTAATTATTTCTTAAATGTTTAATAATGTTAATCAATTATAATTGGTATTTTCAACAAAACGTTAGACTTTGTTTATAACTATTTATAAAGTTACATACTCCATCCGTCTCACAATAGGTGTCCTCTTTCCTATTTTTATTTGTCTCAAGTCCATTTAGAATACCAATGTGATATTTATTATTTCTTTCCACTAACTTACCCTTATTTATTGTATTTTAATTTATTTAAGTACTTCACTACCTATTATTAATAAAGTTATTTTAGTAAATGAGACTCATTTTATCATTGAAATCAACAGAATTAATCATTTTCTTAAAAAGTGTAAAAATCTCTAAGAGGACACCTATTGTGACACGGAGGGAGTATATGATTTTATTTTCGAAGAATATCAAGTTCGATTCCTGGCGGAAACAACGTTTGGCCAGTGCACGTGCCTCCGTAGCACGAGCCGAATTAGTTAATATATTGTGTAGGTCGGAACCGGTGCGAAAGCAAAAAAAAATGATTAACTAAACCGTATACCTAAATTGAATTGCATTAAACTATAAAAATAAAAAACTAGACTTAATTAAATGGTTAATGAATTGAATCACATATTATAAATAATTTAGTTAACCAAACTTAAATTAAAAACTAGTTTAAACCATTAACTAATTGTTTTAAAATATATTATTTAAAAAATTTAATAAATATTTTTTAAAAAATAAGTTTTTTTCAAAAATAAAATAAAAAACTTTATGAAAATGAATAGATATATTTTTCTAAAAATTAAAAATAAAAAGGGTTAATAGCCATTTACTCCCTGTCATATAAGCGGGTTTTGATTTACCCCCTTTAAGAAAAAACAAAACTTCGAAATTTTGGGAAATTTTGAAATTTAAAAAAAAAACATTTTTTTTTTGAAAAAAATAGGTTTTCAAAATTTTAAAAATTTTTATTTCCTAAAAAAATACTTTTCTTAAAATAAAAATGACTGGAAATAAAATAATCTTAAAATAACAAAAAAAAAACATATTTTTTCTGATTACTTATTTTGAAAAAAATTTCAAATTTATTTTTTTCTGGAAATAAAACTTTATTTTAAAATTTACTTTTTTCCCAAAATAAAAACGTTAATTTTTTATTTATTTATCACTACCGATTTAGTCTGATTCGGGGATCAGTTCTGACATCAAATAGTTCGAGCCTCCTTCTAATTGAAATTGCAGCGGATCGAGTCTCCTCCCAATCGACTAAATCAATTAACGATTGGTAAAAATAAAAACGTTTAATTATATGGTAAATGTATATCAAACATAAATGGTATCTTAAAAACGTTAGACTTTAATTATACTATTTATAAAGTTACAATATATGTTTGATTATTATGTGCGCATATCATAAACTAAAAAGATATTTAATATTTTTTTATAAGCAATGAAATTTATTAATAGGGTGGAGCACAAATCATACACTCTCAATAATTACAAAATCAACTATTAAAAAAGTTGATAGGCGGATTGCACTATGGTATATAATTACAGTAAACATTTGTCAGAATTCCTAAAACGTTCTTAAAAAGATACTTAATTATATGGTCATTGTTAATCAATTACAATTAGTATTGCTTATTTTAAAAAAACTATACAATTGGTATCCTTAAAAACGTTAGAATTTAATTTATAACTATTTATAAAGTTTTATATATGATTGATTTTGATGTGCATACCATAATTAAAGTTGGTCTTAAAAAACATGATTCTGCTTAATGAAATATAAAAAGTTGATTAATAAAGTTATGAAATTGGTTAATAGACTGCCCAGACTTTTAGTATGTATGAAGTTGGTTAATGAAATTTAAAATGTTGGTTAATGAAATTATGAACTTGGTTAATCACATAATTTTGTTTGTGTACCCCTCAATAAAAACAATAAAATAATAAAATATGTATTTTTTTAATTTAAAAATATATATATTTTTATAATATTTTATTGTTCACTGTATTGATGAACATTAAAATACGATGTAGGTGTATGAAAGTGAAGTAAGAATAGCATTTTTCTTAACATTTAGAGAGATTCTAAAAAAAAAAAATCCCCTTGCCCCTTCACTATTTATCATGGTTGTTGAGAGTTTAAGTGGCGTGTTTGAGAGGGTTGTAGACCTTGACCTCTTTAAAGCGTTACTTCACTGTTTATCATGGTTGTTGAGAGTTTAAGTGGCTTGTTTGAAAGGGTTGTAGACCTTGACCTCTTTAAAGCGTTACTGAAGTGAACAATGTAAAATTTCTTGACCTAACTAGTTGTGTTTTTTTCTAAAATGCACTAAAAACATTAAAATATGATAGTCATTCCAATTGTTCCTTACGACCTACAGTCATTGCAAGCTTCAATTCAAAAGTGAGGAAGGTGTGTTTCTAGGTGTTTGTCCTCAACATAAGTGTTTTAAATGTCTCAACAGTTATGATAGAATCTTTATCTTCAAAGATGTGTTCTTCACTGAGTATAAATTTTTATACTCACTAGTACAAAAAGCACACTAGATAACTATTTTTTACTGCAGTCACACAACCAACTTAATATATGTTCATTAGACGTCTTTCATTTTTTAGTTACATATTAATTTTTATACTCACTACTACAAAAAGCATATTAAATAACTATTTTTTATTACGGTCACACAACCAACTTAAGTAATATATGTTCATTAGACGTCTTTCATTTTTTTTTAATTACATATTACCATAGTCACAATTAATAATCGTTGTGATAGGTTAACAGTGACACGCTTCAAAACTCAACACATACAATTTTTGTGTTTTTTTGTTATTAAAATGGTTTATTCCCTTAATTTCTAATTTAAAATAAAAATTAAAACATTTTCATCATGATCCTGGTTAACAACCGTGGAGAAATATCAGGACAAATTACCACGTTTGTTTTCAACAACCGTTATGAAATATATTACCTATATAAGCTAAGTTAATTCACTTTGAAACAGACTGCGTTGTAATGTGATACTCTAACTTCTCTCGTCTTGTCTCAATCTCTCAAAACTTCATCCTAACATTACAAAACTCCAACTTAACTTCTCAAACTAGTATGAATCAAGGTAAGGTGACTTGAAACAAGTAGATAGCTCATATCTTTATTTTTATTCTCCATGAATCACTACTATAATAAATACATTTAACCTAAGTTGGATATATGGTGTTACATCGGTTTCAAATGCGATTTAATGAAGGGCGTCATAAAAGTGTGCGACTTTACCTCTCAATTTTTGTTCCACCGATGGGTAATGTGTATAGATCACAGGTTTGATCCCCATGGAGATCCTTTTTAATGTTTAAATGGCGAAATCACTTTTCCCTCGGTTTCAACGTTTAACTGGTGGGTAAAACACGATTGAGTTTAATAAATCTAATGGTGGATTATTTATTTCACTAAGCCCCAACTTAACATATAACTTCTCAAATTGGTTTGGAAAATAATTATATGAAAATTATGTTATATTTGAATAACAGTTTATAGTAATCAATAATTTTCTAACATCCTATAACTCATCATTCATCTCACATTCTTGAATGGTTATAATTTCTTCAATGTTTCGAGTTATTTATTCAACACTTCTTTTCTACTAATTCATTCTTGAAAGCATAGAATTTGATGCTTTAAAAAATGAACATGTTTAGAAGAAAGTTGAACGAGGACTAAAATTATTGGTAACCATATAAGAACATAAGATGAATGAGGAGTTGAAAAATGGTAGAAAAACATTAATTCATGTAAGCTATGTTTCAAATACAATATATTTTTTCATATGATTATACCCAAAATTAATTTAATAGGTTATATGTTCAAAGAGGGGTTAGTTAAACAAACAATTGACATTAGATATAATAAACTTCACTGTATTTTCTATCACCATAAAATGTGCTTTTGACATGTTCGACGGGACAAGATGAGAGCTGCACAAATAATTACAAAAACATACTCTCAATCAGTGTTTTAAAAACCGGTTCAGACATCAAATCGGTGAGGATACTGGGTCACTAGTTTATTGGTCGAACCACTGGGTCACTGGTTGAAGCGTATGTCTAAACCGGGTTAAACCGAATAACTCGGTTGAATAGACTGATCGTTATAACAAAATTATATAGATATAAAACTTGTTGAACCGGATGATTTAGTCTCTATAAAATATAAATAGCACTTAAATTTTATGAAAATATCATATTAAAAATAAATTCTCAAGTTCATAATTTAAATTCAAATTTTAAACATAAGTATCACTCATAATAAAATAGTACAAAATTACAGGGTATAACTAAATTACAGGGTATAACTGCAAACAAAGTTTAATCGCAACATAATCTAATTGAATAATTTATAATAAAATAATTTCGTTGTTTACTAAATTTAATTTAAGAAAGGAAAAACTGTTTAAATATTGGGATCTCCTTCTTCAATATCAATCATCGGTAACAAAATCAACTGCATCTACAAAAAAAAAAATTATTTTAATTTTTCGTTAAAAATAATTAAAACAACGTCGCTTTAATTTTTTAAAATTAAAAAAAATTTAAAAAATGCATTTAAACCGCCGGTTTTAGCGGTTTTGACCGGTTCACACCGGTTCGATGACATTTCCGATCCAGCTATTGAACCAGACCGGTTACCTGTTCGGTTCCCGGTTCAATTGGTCCGATCGGCCGGTCCGATTTTTAAAATACTGCTCTCAATATCAACCTCAAACTCAAACTAAATATCTACAACTAAACTACAACATATATTTTTTCATAATTTTAGGAAGTAGAACAACTAAACAACAAAAAATATAACATCAACAACTCAAAAATAGCAACTTACATTAAACAACAACTCAAATACAACAACCTACATTAAGCAACAACTCAAAAAAATAATCTCTCAACAAAACTACAAAAACATCAACAATAAACCTATAATATTAATCTTAGTTTAAACAACAACAATAGGATTAAACCTCTAGGGTTTCGGGTCTCAACAACAACAACAACTACTATAACAAACAATGACAACAACAACAAACAGACAATAACAACAACAAAAACGTTAATGTAACATGAGTAGTGATGTTTAAAGTACATGATATGTGAAGGGGAAGTGAAAGAAATGATTTAGGCCTTTCATTTTAGTAAGTATCAAACGAGATCCCTAAACACATATCATCTTCATATTGAGGATGATATATGCTTAGGGCTTTTGTTGGTTAGGGCTCTTTGTTAGGGTTATGTGTGTTTAGTTTTAGGTTTAGGCATGTGAAATTGAAAGCTACAAGCTAAGCTATATACATCAGCGTAAAAAAATTCGTCTCGGTTGAATACCATAGCCGAGGTAGAAAAGGCTTATTTTTTTATTGAGAATAAAATATGTAGGAAGGCGTCACTTTTAGTGAAATAAAAACATAAACTGAAGTTGTTGGGATTCGAAACATGCACCCTTAATTAGTTTACCCCTCAATTTTAAACTAAAATCAACGAAATAGATTGTATATTTTTTAATGGAAAAAAAATATGGCGCGTCCAAGAATTATACCTTAATTTTTCTTTACGTTGGGTAAAATCGTTGTCATAAAATGTATTATTTATAGTAGTGAATATTTTTAAGTAAAGGTACATACGTGAAACATTTTATGAGTTATGATATCATGTTGTTGTTGTTCAAAATATTAGTCTTATTTATCTTGTTTTTATTGTTCAAAAGCTACGTCTAATATTTTTCTTTGTCCAACATAGGATTTATTCTTTTATTGTTGTTAAGATAAGATTATAGATTTAAATTATTGAGATAAATAAAGTGTTTAAGTTATTATTGAGGTTAGTTTATGATTTTGTTCATAAATGTTGTTGTTGTATTGTTTGTTCACAAATGGTTTTGTTTTGTTCATAAGTTTATAATTTAGTTTAAATATTTTTGTTGAAGTATGTTGATATTTTTGTTGAGGTATGATGATAAATGTTATTGTTGAGGTATGTTTGATAAATGTTGTTGTTTGTGTTATTGTATGACGTGTTTGCATAAGTATGTTAATGTTTATGTTATTGTTTATGATATTGTTAATATTATTACTTGTACATTGCATCTATCATTTTTTTCAGCCAACATATCCTAGAAGATTAGTTTATTATATCCTATGTGATTAGAGTGTTTTACCAACCCCTCATTTAATATATAACCTTTCAAATTAAATTAGAAAATAATACTATCTGGCCTCCATTCATTTTTATAAGAGACAAGTCACTTTTTAGGTTCATAGAATAACCAATGTATTTGATCTGTTTATAGATGAGATATATTGATTATTCAATAAACCTAAAAAGTGAGTTGTCTCTTATAATAAGGAACGGGGGTAGTTGTATGAAAAAATAAGTTATGTTAAAAAATAACTTACATTAATCAATGTTTTATGAGCTTTCTTCAGCGCATTATTCGTATGTCGCTCTTTAATTGTTAGAATTTGATTTGATACTTGTAGTTCTTCAACCAACACTTACTTTTATACTAGTTCATTATACAAAGTTAATACTTTTCATAATGAACTAGTAAAAAAGGAAGTGTTGACTGAAGAACTACAAGCATCAAACTAACTTCTAACAGTCAAAGAGTGAGATATGGATAATGCGTCAAAGAAAGCTCGTAAAACATTCATTAGTATAAGTTGTTCTTCTAAAATAACTCATTTTGTCATATTATTAATTTTTAAATCAGATTGAACGATAATATGTTTATTGACCAGTTGGTGAAATAAGCATTCCACATAATTTATAATAAACTTAAGTGAACATATAACAACAGTTGGTAGTTATAACCATGGTGAAAGGGTGTATGTTAAGTCTTTCACTACGATTGTAACTTTCAACTATAGTGAAATGTTGAAAAATCTCTATAAAAAAAATCGCGTTGGGTAACAATCATCTGACCTTCATATTTTACTACGTTAATTTCTACGATTGTAGTGATAATGTTTCGCGCTACAAGGTTTTTACGATGGTTACCAACTAGTGGTGGTAAATAGGGGCCATACTACCACACTTTATGTTACCACGGTTCATCATCTGTGATGATATCCCTTATTCAATTATAGTGAAAGACCCTTTTTGTAGTAGAGACTCCTTCATGTTTCCTTCTAAAATAAATTTCTTGCACTCTATCAATCTAATCTCCTCCCTAATTATGACAAAACCATGTAGTTCTATTGTTAACTTTCTCTTCCTCATATTTCTAGTCCAAACATTCCTCATATGAACCAGCATTAGAGTTACACGAGTCTGGTCCCTTCATGCCTAATAACACAAATTCTAACTCTAGGACCAATGATATGCCACTTTCCCTTGAGACCTCCAATGATGTTCCATTATCAAATATCAACTCACAACATTGTTTGTTAGGCCAAACATGGCTCTCATTCTTATTATTCAAATTCATGATGTGTCTCCCATGAACTTTTACCAGAGGTATTTAAGGGAACAACTCACGTAATGTGAGAATTTCGTATTATTTTTTTGTGAAATAAGTCATTAAGTACCAAAGTATTTAACAGAAATATAGAACTTATCAATTCTCCCCAACTTACCTTTTTTTTATGCTCCATCAAAATTATCACATGATTCAAAAAATTATGCATGTGTTTTTTTACAGGTTGACTGACCTTGGATCAAGAGTTTTTGAAATTGTAATTATGACATGGTGTTCTTTTTCACATGCAAATTCATAATCAATATCATGACAATTCATGAACCATATTATACATATGAATGTTTTTTCTTGACCAAAGTAAGATTTTAAAACAAGTTTAAATCAACAGTTAATAATTCGTCAGAATCATGACCTCATTGAATATATCTCAATGGTTAGTGTTTTCTTAATAAATTCAGACAATACATATATTATAGTAATACTTTGTATTTTTTTCTCAGCATTATCACAAAATATAACATCAATCATGGATCACTAAGGTCTTTCTTTAGGTTATAACGTGGATGGGCTTACAAAAATATAGGTTTTTTCTGGATTCAAAAACCTAAAGATAAGAAAGCATAAGGTATTTAATTTCACATATTTCTCCTTCTTTATTTCCACTTTCTTACAACCATTCTTTTGGTGCCTTTTTTCTTTATGCTTGACTTTTTTATTTTTTATTTTGGATTTTTGTCAAAGCATTTTTCTTTCTTTTTATGCACCAGTACTATCTGAGTTTTTCTTTGAAACTTTCGCATTTTCATTTTCTCTCCGACTTTCATTTTTGCAATACTCTTGCTTTTTTCTTTCTCTCCTTTCCTTATGATAAGGTGGTGCGTTTTTTTTCTTTTTAAATTTGGCTAAGGGTTGTACCTTTGAAAGAACAAAATAATTTCTCATTATACGGCTCAAAGGGGTTTGTCAAAGGATTCTCACCTTCACAAGGTAGACTTTTTATATCAAGTAATTTTTTTACTCAATACAAACAATACCTGGATCATATCCATGACCTTCAAACACATTGAGTAATTAGCAAGACTAATGCAATGTTTACTTAGTTATTATGCATTTCTACTCTCAATATTTAGTAAAACATGATGTTGCACACTTCTTACTTTGGTAGGCTTTACAATTCCTGACTCATGTCAACATATTTTCTCTAAATTGTAGAAAAATCAAACTTTGAATAAAGCATACATCTTGGTGCTAACCTCTTGGATGAGTTTTATGAGTACAACCAATCCCGGTTCCAATACGAAACATTTTCTAAGACTCGTCCCCAAATCTTCAACCTCTTATTTAAATCCTCTTTGAACTCTCCAAGTATACCATATGCAAAAAATATACATCTGAGTGATAGTTCTTGAATATGTTATGTGAGTACAATAGTGAAGTTTATGGTTGAACCTTGGTGCAGCTCTAGTGTAATGAGAAACTTGTTTGTCTCTCCATCACACACTAGTCGATATCTCCTCATATATATTTTGGGTAGCTCAACTATAGGAAATTCCTAACTTCTTTCTTTTCTATGACTTTCCACAAAATTACTTTAGAAATCATATGCTTCTCCTAATCGATAAAAATAAAATGCAAATCTTGTTGGTCTATAAATTATATTTTACTTACAATTTTTCTATTTTAAAATAATTGGCACTTTAAAATACTAATATAACACTTATTATTATTTTTTACTTATTTTACTTTTATTTATTAATTTCTGTTCTATTTAATTACTATATTTACTAAAATTAATAAAAAAAATATTTTAATAAATAATATTAATTTTAGTAAATATAGATTTATATAAATAATTATTTTTTAAAAACAGAGTCCTAATGGAAATAAAATATGACCAATATAAAATAATTTTCAAATTTAAAATATACTTTGCTTAAAAACAAAACACAAACAAACTAAAAAAACCATTGAACTTTCATATTGTGCTGAAAACTCACAAGAAAAATCCAACAAAGATTGTTAAAACCAATGTTATCAAACAATCTATAATTATTTTAGAGTGAATACCCATTTTGGTCCCTCACAAATATTACACGAGTCAAATTAGTCCTTCACAAAAAAATTGACCCAACTTAATCCCTTACAAAATTTAACCGGATCATATTAGTCCTTCTGCTAATATTTTTCTCAAATCGGTTTTTTTTCTAGTTTTAAACCGTGACTGGACTGCCACGTTGGATTTTACTTATTTTTCATTTTTTAAATACTAAATTGATTTTTATTTTTAATTTCATTTTTAAACAATTATAAATTAATAATATAAAAAAGCCAAATTGTTTCTTATAAGGAGTTGAACTCAGGCCCACGTGGTTAATCTTAAACAATTCTAAATTTAAAATAAAAAATACAAAATTTGTATCAATATGGTATCGAACCTAAGTCTCTTCAAATTAAATGACAATCAATTTAATACAATAGAAATTGATTTGTCTATTTGTAAATGATAGTCACTTTACTAACAATAGAAATTGATTTGTCTAGTTGTTATTGATAGTCACTTTACTAACCGTAGAAATTGATTTGTCTAGTTGTAAATGATAATCACTTTATTAACAATAGAAATTGATTTATCTAGTTGTAAATGATAATCACTTTACTAACAATAGAAATTGATTTGTCTTGTTGTAAATAATAGTTGATTTACTAACAATAGAAATTGATTTTTCTAGTTGTAAATGATAGTCACTTTATTAACGATAAAAATTGATTTGTCTAGTTGTAAAGTGAAAATCATTTAACTTGAAAGGACTCGGATTTGAGACCTCACAAGTAAAAATTTATGTATAAAATTTGTTAATATTAGTAGAAATCATGGAAATTACTTGTTTAAAAATTACTTTATAAGAAATAATTTTGGCTTTTTTGATATTATTCATTGATAACTGATTAAAAATGAAATTAAAAATAAAAATTAATTTAGTATTTAAAAAAAAATCTAACGTGTCAGTCCAGTCATGGTTTAGAAGTATGAAAAGAACCGGTTTAGAAGTAGAAAAAACCGATTTGAAAAAAATATTAGTAGAAGGACTAATATGATCCGGTTAAATTTTGTAAGGGATTAAGTTGGGTCAATTTTTTTGTGAGGGACTAATTTGATTCGTGTAATATTTGTGAGGGACGAAAATGGATCTTCACTCGTTATTTTAATACCATACAAGATTCTTTGTAAAATATAAAAATTCTTCCTTAAATAAAAACATTCATTTAACACCACACAACTTTTTCATTCATGTTCATACATACTTTTTGTTTGTTAAAGAAGGTTTAAAATTTGCAATTGAATGGTCCTCGAAATGTGGACAGATTAATATACCAGATTCTGAGTTTCATTTTCCCAAAAATAAAAAGAAATTAACAACAATTACATAAATGATAAATTGATAATTTTGGATTTTTCCCTATAACATCACATTTTTCACACGTAGTTTTATCTTCATAAATTTTTCTGAGTTCTGTGTTGTTGTAAACTGAATTCAGATTCAACAATCGAAAACCAAACATGGCAGAAGTTAAGAACAAGCGAGTGATTCTTAAGGATTATGTTTCTGGTTTTCCTAAAGAATCAGACATGAACATTGTTGACAGTACCATTGTTCTTAAGCTTCCACAAGGTTCTGACAATGTTGTTCTGGTTAAGAATCTTTACTTGTCTTGTGATCCGTACATGCGTACTCTTATGAGCAACCCACAAGGCTCTATCAATCCTCGTGCATATACTCCTCAATCTGTAAGTGTTATTATGCTTTTCTGGTTGAATTATGCCTTAAAGTTGGGTTTTTTATGTGTTAATTTGTCTCTGCGTTACATGGGTCTGCTTGATTTTGATATCATCCATTTCTTAACAAATTGTTGTACTTTTATATATTTTTTGTTCTGTTTGTTTTGTGAGATTTTGTTTTTGTTGACAATTTGAGGGAATTTTGATGATATTGTGAAGAGGTTATGTGATTTGTGCTAAAAATTCCTTGAAGTGTATGTAAGACCGACACCTCTGAAATAAGGCGTACCGTGTCCGTGTCAGTGTGTGATAGTGTCGTACATGACACCACACTCGTGATTACGTCTGAATTTATTTATTTTCTCAATTATTACCGTTGGTGACGTGTCAGGGTCGGTGTCGTGTCCGTGTCCATGCTTCATAGTTTGTTGAAGTGTAGTTTGTGTGATTGGAATTTGTGTTTTGTATATAAATTGAAATTGAATTTGATGAAAGAGTAGTTGCAACATTGAAATGGTATTGTGCAGCTACTGATGAATTTTGAGTAATTGCAGCCGATTGTTGGATATGGTGTGTCGAAAGTTCTGGAATCTGGGAACAAAGATTATAAGGAAGGTGATTTGGTGTGGGGAATAACTAATTGGGAAGAGTACAGCTTGATCCCTGCAGCTCAAATACATTTCAAAATTGTGAACAAAGATGTTCCTCTTTCCTACTATACTGGAATTCTCGGTATGTATTTCAACAATTTCACTTTTTTATGTTGAGTTATAGTGATGAATTCACTTGATTTTTGGATGATATGCAAGCCTCAAGTTATGTTTTCATGTGATAAATGTTTCCTTTTGTTTTCTATCATTCGGAAGCTATGAAACACTGACAAAAACTATGACACCCAACATGACATTGACATGAAGACGCAGTTACAAAAATGAAATGTCAGTTGCGTAGTTTTCTACCTCTCTGCTGTGCCTTTTTGACACATGTTGTATTTTTGTTTGAGCACAGGTATGCCAGGAATGACTGCATATTCTGGTTTCTTTGAAGTAGGCTCTCCCAAGAAAGGAGAGAATGTCTTTGTTTCAGCTGCCTCTGGCGCAGTCGGTCAACTCGTCGGCCAATTTGCTAAATTGCACGGTTGCTATGTCGTTGGAAGTGCTGGAACTAAAGAAAAGGTGGATCTGTTGAAGAATAAATTTGGATATGATGAAGCCATTAACTACAAAGAAGAGCAAGACCTCAGTGGAGCATTAAAAAGGTCAGTTTATAAGAGTTTTGCGGCGGAGATGTTTTAGTTCAATATGTTTATTTATTGACATAGAAAAGTATAGTTACCACGTTTAGTAATACAAGACACACTAATAACTGGTGGATATCGATTTATGTAATTCAGGCACTTTCCTGAAGGAATCGACATTTACTTTGAGAATGTTGGGGGAAAGACACTTGATGCTGTACTCCTGAACATGAAACTCAATGGTCGCATTCCTGTGTGCGGAATGATCTCGCAGTATAATCTTACAGAACCTGAAGGCGTCACAAATTTGGCACATATCATATATAAGCGGATTCTTTTGAAAGGTTTTATCGTAGCTGATTTCTATCATCTATATCCTAAATTCTTGGAGTTTGTCCTTCCTCATATCAGAGAAGGGAAGGTTGTGTATGTGGAAGACATAGCTGAGGGACTTGAGAAAGGTCCTGAAGCCTTGGTTGGCATCTTTAAGGGTCGCAATGTTGGCAAACAAGTGCTTGTTGTTGCTCGTGAATGAGTTTTCGTGCTGAATATCAAACCCTCTTTGTATGGCGTTTTGCAATAATTTTATGCACTCACCCTGATTGTAGTTGCTTACTTCAGTGACATTTTCTTATAAATAAAACCTCTACTTATGCTTCTTTGTAACTTGCATTAGTATATAGATAATTTATTTCAGTTTTAATTGAACTTAAGTATAATGGTATCCAAATGAAAGAAGAGAAAAAAAGCACAATGCTAGAACAAAGCATTTACCCAGAAAAGTATGTTGACTTACCGATTGTGCTCCTGCATCTGATATCTCTGCACAGTTACCGACTAAATTGGCTTAACGTGACAGATAGAGATGTTTTAACTGAACAAAATCGTTGGAACTTTATGGAAGCTTAAGAGTTATGGTACTGTCAATGATGTTCAGGTAGAGATGTTTTAACTGAACAAAATCGTTGGAACTTTCTGGAAGCTTAAGAGTTATGGTACTGTCGATGATGTTCACGTCTGATTCTTTAGGAAAACCAGTAACATAATCCTTCAGAATCACTTGTTTGGTCTTAACTTTTTCCCTATTATTACTTATAATTCAAAACTCAAAGAAAATGTGATGATTGTGATGTTAAAATGTGAAAGGATTATAAACTATTTTTTAGGATATAAAGTCTCCAAATCAAAAAGGATGAAAAAGTCTTAATTCAAACTGTTATATTCAAATATAGTAAGAAAGTGGGACAAGAATGTGCTGAATTTTGAAAATATCTAAATTGGAGGGACTAAACTACTCTCTCCCCATTTAGAGAATCACATTCCTTGTAACTAGGGTGTTCAGATTCAAGGTTTTTAGATAATGAGAAAGAAGAAAAAGCATTGGTGTAACATGGTGCAATTGCTTAAATTTGAGAGGGTTCATGATTAAAAATACATATAAATATTTATTCGGTATGAGTTTGAAAAGTTGAGAGGGTGTAGGCCCTACTGTACTAATTTAAAGTGTGTTTCAATACTAATTTAATAAAACTGTTTTTAATCAATATGAAACAAAACTCAAATGAAAGACTAATCAAAGAATAGTCAACAATGTTGAAAAAAGCTTCTGATGTTTTTTGAGTAATTGCAGCTAATAAATAATAGCTGGTGATTCTGTACATGAGAAGAATACAATTTGATTTCTTCATCTCAAATACTTTTTAAAATTGAGCATACTGATATCTCGTTTTCCCACAATAAAGGAATATAAAAGTTTAGAAGTTTTTCATCATTTTTTTGACTACGACACTTTTCATCCTTAACAATATTTTAAAATTCTTTCATAATAAATCCACACATGAAAGTTGACATTTATGTTCCTACTTTCTCTTTCATATTGCAACTTTTCTTTCAATTTTGTGTTATAAATAAACAGAAATCAGATTCAACAATCAAAAAACATACCAAGTAACTAAGATGGCGCAAGTTAACAACAAACAAGTGATTCTTAATGATTATGTTACTGGTTTTCCTAAAGAATCTGACATGACCATAGTTGACAGCACCATAACTCTTAAGATTCCACAAGGTTCCAACGATCTTGTTCTGCTCAAAAATCTCTACTTGTCTTGTGATCCTTACATGCGAGGTCTCATGAACAAACCACAAGGAACTGCCAATCCTCTTGCCTACACCCCTCAATCTGTAAGTCGATATACTTTTCTGAGCAAAATCCTTTTCTGTATATGCAAAATTAAGTCATAAAGTAGCTTTTTTTTTATGTGTAATTGCAGGCGATAGCTGGTTGTGGCGTGTCGAAAGTTCTGGAATCTGGACACAAAGATTATAAGGAAGGTGATTTAGTGTGGGGGTTTACTAAATGGGAAGAGTACAGTTTGATCCCTGCAGCTCAAATACTTTTCAAAATTGAGCACACTGATGTTCCACTTTCTTACTATACTGGAATTCTCGGTATGTATTCAACGATTTCAATTTATAATGACGTTGGTCGCGTAGTTTTCTGTCATTGTGTTGTATCTTTTTGACATATGTTTTGTTTTTGTTTGAGAACAGGTATGCCAGGAATGACAGCATATGCAGGTTTCTTTGAAGTAGGAAGTCCTAAGAAAGGAGAGAATGTTTTTGTTTCAGCCGCCTCTGGCGCTGTTGGTCAACTTGTTGGCCAATTTGCGAAGTTGCACGGTTGCTATGTGGTTGGAAGTGCTGGAACTAAGGAAAAGGTAGATCTGTTAAAGAATAAATTTGGATACGATGAAGCCTTTAACTACAGAGAAGAGCAAGACCTAGATGCAGCATTAAAAAGGTGAGTCTATAATCGTTTCGTGGAGGAGACATTTTAGTTCTATATGTTTATTTATTGACATAAAAAAGTATAGTTATCGCATTGATAACACCAGAGATGCTAGTGACTTATGGATACCAATTTATGTAAATCAGGTATTTTCCGGAAGGCATTGACATTTACTATGAGAATGTTGGAGGAAAGACACTAGATGCTGTACTCTTGAATATGAAGCTCAATGGCCGCATACCTGTGTGTGGAATGATCTCACAGTACAATCTTACGCAACATGAAGGCGTAACAAATTTGGCACATCTTGTGTATAAACGGATTCGTATGCAAGGTTTTGTTGTAGGTGATTTCTATCACCTGTATGCCAAATTCTTGGAGTATGTCCTGCCTTATATCAGAGAAGGGAAGGTTGTGTATGTGGAAGACATAGCTGAGGGACTTGAGAAAGGCCCTGCAGCATTGGTGGGATTATTTAGTGGTCAGAATGTTGGTAAACAAGTGCTTGTTGTTGCTCATGAATGAATGCTAGTGCTTTCATTTGATTGTTTTTATGTTGAATAAGCTCTCTTTATGGCTTTGTGCAATATTTGTTCTCCACTATCGTATTGACTGTAATTGATTGCTTCCATGACATCTAATGATATATAAAACCTCTGCTATATGTTTCTGTGTTACATCTAATAGTATTTTCCCAATTTAATTAAGTTTTATTTGAAACCATTAAGTTATTAACTATGGTTTTGCGTTTTTACATTAATTTCTCCCAAAATTTATGTAGCGCCAACACTTCAATTTAAGTGTGTTAGTTGTCTAACTTGTGTTGGCATTCGCAACACCGCCAGTGGTTTAGATTGTCCATTTAATGGTATGTTGGTCAAGTTCACCTTTGAAGACTTTGCTGAAGTTTTTTATCTTGAGTAGAAGGGACTGAAAGTGAATCTCACCAACCACACTCGAGATTTCAGATGTACTAGGTTTGTGGCCTCAATCTCCAAATTAGTTTTCAAAGCGCATATGGATGTAATGAATTTCCATATCAATCAGTTGAAATGTTACATGAGAATGTTGCATTAGATTACCTTGAAGATCCTTTATGCAAGTCGAAGAACTTTGCCAGAGGTGATGGCTCATCTAGAAGTAAATTAGGTGAAGTTTTTATTGACCAGATCATAATTTGCAAGCGTACCAAGAACAAGCCTTTGTCCCACACCTTCTTCATTCTACACTTGCATTATTATTCTATAACATCTTTTTCATCAATTGAACGATCATGTCATCTAATTGATACTCTATACTGTCAATAATTCTTGGCTTGATACTTTTCTCATTATTATTTCTCGTATATATAAAGGTTACAGGGCTATATCTGTAATTACACTAAATAAATACATTTAAACTAATTCCTATTCACATCCCCCCTCAAATTGATGCTGCTTGTCAATGAGCATCAATTTGCTAACAAGAAACTGATGACGTGGACGCGGAACAACCTTGGTAAGAATATCTGCAATCTGCAACTGAGTACTGACATGAGGAAGTGATATTATTCTGTCATCATAAGCGTCACGGATTGAGTGACAATCAACTTCAATATGTTTGGTGCGTTCATGAAAAACAGGATTCGCAACAATTTGGATGGCACTTGTATTGTCAGCATAAAGTGAAGTTGGCTCTATTTGAGGAAATCCAAGTTCAGCCAAAAGACCATGAAGCCAAATTATTTCAGAACAAGCAGCAGACATGGCACGATACTCAGATTCAGTAGAAGATTTAGAGACTCTCGCTTGTTTCTTACTTTTCCATGAGATCAATGAAGAGCCAAGAAACATGCACCAACCAGTGACAGATCGTCGAGTATCAGGGCACCCTGCCCAATCGGCATCACTATAAGCACTCAATTTAAGAGGAACGCCAGTAGGAAAGAATAAACCACGATGAGAGCTTCCCTTCAAGTAACGAATTATACGTCGAACTGCTGCCAGGTGTAGGTGGCGAGGAGAGTGCATGAATTGACTTACTTGTTGAACAGCAAATGATATGTCAGGGCGAGTAATAGTCAAGTAATTAAGGCTACCCACGAGTTGGCGATACAATAAGGGATCATGCAACAGATCACCATCATCACGATGATATTTAACATTAACCTCAAGAGGAGTATCTACTGGATTAGCCGATTGCAGACCAGCCATAGAAATTAAATCTGTGGCATACTTGTGTTGATGGAGGAATATGCCCTTGGATGTAGAATGAACCTCAAGACCAAGAAAATAATGCAAATTACCAAGATCTTTCATATGAAACACTGCTTGTAACTGCTGTTTAAGGCTTTGAATGGAAGCATGATCAGAACCAGTAATAATCATATCATCAACATACAGAAGAAGTAGGACAATTCCAGTAGATGTTCTATGAATAAATAGAGAAGAATCGTACTGAATCTGAGTAAAGGAAAACCCAAGTAGAGTGGAGCGAAATTTTTCATACCATGCTCTAGGCGCTTGTTTCAAACCATATAAGGAGCGTTTGAGCTTGCACACACCCTTAGATGACGGAAATAAACCTTGAGGAGGAGTCATATAAATATCTTCCGCCAGGTCACCATGAAGAAAAGCATTTTCACATCTAATTGATGAAGAGTCCACCCATTAAAAGTAGCTATAGAGAGTACAGTACGAACAGATGTCATTTTGGCAACCGGTGCAAATGTCTCATCATAATCAATTCCATATTCCTGCTTGTTTCCTAAGGCAACCAAGCGAGCCTTGAAACGGTTAAGGGACCCATCAGAATTCAATTTCACAGAATACACCCATTTGCAGCCAATGGGTTTAACATCAGGAGGGCAGGAGACAATATCCCATGTGAAATTCTTTTGAAGAGCTTGAAGTTCCTCATTCATTGCTTTTATCCAACGTACATCTTTAACAGCCTGTGAATAGCAAGTAGGAATAGATATGCTAGAGAGTGTGGCAGTCAGAGAAGTATGTGAGGAATCATACCTGTCTGGTGAATATCTATCTGGTGCTCGAGATATTCGACCAGAACGTCGTGGTTCAACCATTACAGGATCAGGTGGCGGTTCAGCGTCGGGAAGGGGTGTGGGAACCTGCTGTTTGTGTTTTCTGACATATACATGACCTGGTTTATAGCGTTCTATAGATTGATGCATAATAGAAAACTTAGGAAGAGTAACAATATCATTCATGACAGGAGAAACACATGGAAACATAAACTGATTATCAAAAAATGTCACATTCCTAGAAATACGAAAACGATGATTAGTGACATCATAACACACAAATCCCTTATGAGAGTGACTATACCCCATAAACGCACATTGAACAGACTGCGCTCCAAGCTTATGCCTTTCAAATGGAGGTAAGTGAACAAAACAAACACATCCAAAGGTATGTAAATCATTATAATTAGGCTGAATTTTAAAAAGACGAAAAAAGGGAGAATCGAGATAAAATAACCGTAGAAGGAAGACGATTGATCAAGAAGACAGCTGTGGAAAGAGCCTCCACCCAAAATCTGGGTGGTACAGAAGCTTGAAGAAGTAAAGTGCGGGTCACATCAAGCAAATGACGATTCTTGCGTTCTGCCATCCCATTTTGTTGGGGGGTATTGGGACAAGATCGTTGAGACAAAATGCCTTTTTGTTGAAGAAATTCTTGAAACTCACGAGACATGTACTCACCACAAGAATCAGAGCGAAAAATTTTAACACTTTCATGAAATTGAGTTTCAACATATGTCAGAAATTTCTTAAACATAGAAAACACTTCAGATTTAGACCGAAGAAAATATATCCAAGTAAAACGACTATAATCATCAATAAATGTGACAAAATATTTATAGCGAGCATGAGAAACTACAGGAGACATACCCCATACATCACTATGAATCAGTTCAAAACAAGAGGAAGCCCGATAAGCACCAGACGGAAAAGGAAGTGTTTTACTTTTAGCTAATTTGCAAACAGAACATGAAAGAGAGGCATTAGAAACAACACTTTTATTTCCCAATAAACCATTTTTAAATAAATGAGATAAAACAGCAGAGTTAGGATGACCCAATTTTCTATGCCAATCCTCATAAGAATCCAAGACATTTTTACAAACAAGAGATAAATGACTAGAAATAAACTGAAGTGGAAACAGTCTTCCCACTTTAGGCCCCTTCGCAACCACCTTCCCCGACACCTGTTCCTGCACAAGGCAACCATCACGAGAAAAATTTACATTACAATTATTATCAACCAATTGACCAACAGATAATAAATTGGAAGCAAGTCCAGGTGCTACAAACACATCCCGAAAATCAGAGTTGAGGTCACCAACATTCGTGATAGAGAGAGCATTACCATCCGCAATTTGAATTTTCTGATTACCATGGTAAGAATGTAAATTGTGCAAGTATTCAAAAGAGGCGGTCATGTGATTGGATGCACCAGAATCAAGAAACCACGGGCGGGAAACATTCGAAGACTTACCCTGAATTCCCAAGGTTGATAGAGCGGAAAGTACCATCTGTTGGATTATTTCAGGTTGGAGAGCAGCACCATTAGATGGATTGGTGATGGAAGGACCAACTGCAGAGCTTGTACTAGCAGAAAATGCTTGCACCGAACGTTGTGCTGATCGTGGAGGACGGGTGGGACAATCAGAGATAATATGGCCCCGCTTCTTGCAATAATTACAAAACTTCTTACTGCAACTCTGAGCAAAATGTCCAAATTGTTTGCAAGAGAAACATTGGACATGTCGAATATCACGACCTTTACCTCTACTATGAGGAGCATATGCAAACATAGCTGACTCAGAAATGACAACATCACGAGACATGGATCCTTGAGTAGCAAGACGTTGTTCCTCTCTGAGAAGTTCACCGACACATGTATCTAAAGAAGGAACGGGATTCCTATTCAACAAGGCACCTCTGACAACCTCAAATTCTGCACGAAGCTTCATGAGAAATTGATCTCGCCTACTAGTATTGTAGACCTCTTGGACATCCGCGAGAGAACTTTTGGGAACATCAAATTGCAGAGTGTTCTGTCCACAAATTCAAAAAACCAGAATAATATTCTTGAACAGACAGATTGCCTTGTTTGTAATTGGCAATGTCTAGCTCCAACTGAAAACATTTGGCCGCATTGTCTAGGTTATAGATACGCTTCAAGTAGTTCCACATTTCTTGGGCAGTGGAAAAAGATTGCAAATTATTAATCATGTGAGGATCAATAGTACCGAGAATCCAAGTGATAATCTGAGCATCTTCTATTTCCCATGCATCTAAGTCAGTTGTCTCTAACGGTGCCAAAGAGACATCGTCCAAGTGACTCCATAATCCTTTCCCTTTGACATACATCCGAAATTGAAATTCCCAAACAAGATAATTATTTCCGATAAAACGAACACAAATATGATCTATCTCTTCTTCGGAAGCCATAATATCAGAGATGACTTAAGAACAATTTTGTTAACGTAACAATTTTGTTAACGTGAAACAAGAAACACCAACGGAACACTGAAGAAAATACTTGTCGACACCAAATCAACACCCCAATTCAGGATACTCGCCGACACCAAGTCAAAACCCTAATTCAGAATAATTGCCGACACAGAGTCAAAACTCTAATTCAGAATAATTGCCGACACAGAGTCAAAACCCTAATTCAGAATAATTGCCGACACAGAGTCAAAACCCTAATTCAGAATATTTGTCGACACCGATACGATAACACGATCAAAGCAAACACGATTTGTAAGCACCCGAGATTAGAATCGCAATCTTGGAAGAGATTACCGAGAACCGAGATGATTTCAAGTACCGAGAAACGAGATCTACCGAGACGATTTCAAGAGCGACCCAGTGGGGTGTCGCTGAATAAAGCCAAGAGTAACCTAAAACTCACAGGTTTGATCGAAAACCTACTGATACCATGTCAATAATTCTTGGCTTGATACTTTTCTCATTATTATTTCTCGTATATATAAAGGTTACAGGGCTATATCTGTAATTACACTAAATAAATACATTTAAACTAATTCCTATTCACATATACTATTTCCAAAGAATTAATAACATTACTTTAATGAGATTTAAAGGGTCTTTGACCATCTGCATACTAAAGATCATCTATTCTTAAATGAGATTGAAAAGAAATACTTGCATGGAAACGCACGTAAATCATAAGTATTTTCCGAGATTGAAACTATTCGAAGAATAGTCTACCATGTTGAAAAAAGCTTCTGTTTATGACGCTTGTGATGATTTTATCTCGCTTTCCCACAATAAAAGTCTTGAGACTTTTTCATCATTTGTTTTGACTAGGAGACTTTCTCATCCTTAACAATATTTTAAAATTCTTTCATAATAAATCCACACATGAATATTGACATTTATGTTCTTAGTTTCACTTTGACAGTGCAACTTTTGTTAAACTTTTCTTTGAGTTTTGATTTATAAATAAACAGAAATCAGATTCAACAATAGAGAAAACATACCAAATAACTAAGATGGCGCAAGTTAAGAACAAGAAAGTGATTCTGAAGGACTATGTTACTGGTTTTCTTAAAGAATCAAACATGGACATGGTTGACAGTACTATAACTCTTAAGATTCCTGAAGGTTCCAACGATCTTGTTCTGCTCAAAAATCTCTACTTGTCTTGTGATCCTTACATGCGAGGTCTCATGAACAAACCACAGGGAACTGCCAATCCTCTTGCGTACACCCCTCAATCTGTAAGTCGATATTCTTTTTTGAGCAAAACTCTTTTCTGTATAAGCAAAATTAAGCCTTAAAGTGTGTTTTCCTTTATGTGTCAACTTGTTGGTTTGGGTATGTGATTTGAGCTAAAAACTCCTTGATGTGTAGTTTTTGTGATTAGAATTTCAGTTCTATTTTTAAACTGAGATGGAAATTAATCAAAGAATTGAAGTTTTAATATGCAGCTACTGATAACTTTTTAGTAATTGTAGCCGATAGCTGGTCGTGGCGTGTCGAAAGTTCTGGAATCTGGACACAAAGATTATAAGGAAGGTGATTTAGTTTGGGGGTTTACTAAATGGGAAGAGTACAGCTTGATACCTGCAGCTCAAATACTTTTCAAAATTGAGCATCCTGATGTTCCACTTTCTTACTATACCGGAATTCTCGGTATGTATTCAATAATTTCAATTTATATTATGTTATTTTGTCATTGTGTTGTGTCTTGTGACATATGTGGTGTTTTTGCTTGAGTACAGGTATGCCGGGGATGACCGCTTATGCAGGTTTCTTTGAAGTAGGATGTCCTAAGAAAGGAGAGAATGTTTTTGTTTCAGCCGCCTCTGGCGCTGTTGGTCAACTTGTTGGCCAATTCGCGAAATTGCATGGTTGCTACGTCGTTGGAAGTGCTGGAACTAAAGAAAAGGTAGATCTGTTAAAGAATAAATTTGGATATGATGAAGCCTTTAACTACAAAGAAGAGCAAGACCTTGATGCAGCATTAAAAAGGTCAGCTATAATCGTTTCTCGTAGGAGAAATTTTAGTTATATATGTTTAGTTATTGATATAAAACAATATTGTTATCGCATCTAGTAACATCAGACATGCTAGTGATTGATGTATATCAATTTATGTAAATCAGGTATTTTCCGGAAGGTATTGACATATACTATGAGAATGTCGGAGGAAAGACACTTGATGCTGTACTCCTGAATATGAGAATCCATGGTCGCATACCTGTGTGTGGAATGATCTCACAGTATAATCTTACGCAACATGAAGGTGTAACGAATTTGGCACAACTTGTGTATAAACGGATTCGTATGCAAGGTTTTGTTGTAGGTGATTTCTATCACCTGTATCCCAAATTCTTGGAGTATGTCCTGCCATATATCAGAGAAGGGAAGGTTGTGTATGTAGAAGACATAGCTGAGGGACTTGAGAAAGGTCCTGAAGCATTAGTGGGATTATTTAGTGGGCAGAATGTTGGTAAACAAGTGCTTGTTGTTGCTCGTGAATGAATTTTAATGCATCATTTTATTCCTTTATGTTGAATAAGCTCTCTTAGTATGACCTTGTGCAATATATTTTTTTCCACTATAGTATTGTAATTGCTTGCTTCTGTAACATCTTATGATAAATAAAACCTCTGCCATATGCTTATTTGTTATTTCTAATATTATATTGCAAATTTCATTAAGTTTTGTTTGCAGTCATTAAGTTATTAACTATGGTTTTGCTTTTTTACTTTAATTTCTGCAAAATTTATGTAGCAATGATCCTTCATGTAACTTATGGGTTATAACTTATAAGGTAGTGTGGTAGCAAATTCTGTCGAAGTCGAAGAGCTAGTGTAGTTGTCGAAATATGCTAGGTTGTTAGCATGTTGAGTTGGGTCACTCTGATGGCTCAATTGTTTAGTATGTTAGCTGAAAGTTAGGGTTTAGTTTTCTTATAAATAGCATAATAGTCCTCACTTCTTTACAATCCTGATTGAAGGAGAAAGTGGTGTGGTTGAGATTCAATTGTAAATATTGTTCCCAAATGTGTAATTGAATCAAGAATTCAGGGTTTTATACCACTATGAATTGTTTTTCTCTTCTTTTTTCTCTCTTGCTGATAAAGAAACCGATCATACTCTGTTTTTTGGGCATCGTTTTCACAACAAATTGGTGTAGTGAGCGTGATGGAGAAGATGTCGTCAACACAGTATGAGATTGAAAAATTTACCGGAGTGAATGATTTCAGTCTGTGGCGCTTGAAGATACAAGTCCTTATTATTCAATAGAGTTTGTTAGAAGCATCGAAAGAATCGGAAAAGATGGATGTTGCCCTAACGACGAAAGAGAAGAGGGAGATGATAGAGAAAGCCCACAGCGTCATTGTATTGAAGCTTGGTGATAAGGTTCTCCGGCAAGTTTCGAAGGAGAAAACTGCAGCTGGTGTGTGCGAAACTCGAAAGTTTGTACATGACCAAATCGTTGGTCAATCGCCTCTACCTGAAGAAAGCTTTGTATACATTCAAGATGAGTGAAGACAAAGTCTTGACTCAAAAACTAGATATGTTCAATAAGCTGAATCTTGATATGGAGAATATTGAAGTTACCATCAATGATGAAGATCAAGTGTTGTTGTTATTTGTTTTACCAAGATCTCGTACTCACATCAAAGAAACCCTCTTGTGCAGAAGAGAGTCCCTGTCTTTTGAAGAAGTTTAATCATCCTTGTACTTGAAGGATTTGAACAAAAGAAAGGAGTACAAGCCATCATCTATTGGTGAAGGATTGTCTGTAAGTTTGAGAAGAAAAATGGTAAAGGTCCACATAAGTCTTATGGTGGCGGTGTTTCTGCTATTATGTGTTACCACCATAATAAGGAAGGTCATATTAGAAAAATGTGTCCTGACATGTTGAAGAGTTATGGCGATGGCAAGGACAATGGCAATGCAACCATTGTTCAAGATTATTATGAACCAGCTGATGTACTGGTGGTTTCTAGCAAGGAATGGATTATGGATTCAGGTTGCACTTGACACATGATTCCAAACAAATATGTGTTTGAGGAATTATGTGACCAAGATGGTGGATCGGTGTTACTAAGAAACAACAAAGCCTGCAAAATTGCAGAAATTGGATCTGTCAAATTCCAGCTTCATGATGAGTCAATAAAGCTATTGACTAGTGTCAAGTATGTAATTGATTGTAATAGAAATTTGATTTCTCTGACAAGAAAGGATATGTTTTCAAAGGAGAGTAAAGAATCCTAAGGGTAATGAAGGGGTCGGAGGAAGTCTTTAGGGCAACAAGAGGCATGACCTGTATACCCTTGAGTATGAGGTTGTAAGTGGTTCAGCAGATGCAACATCCACAAAACCTGTGTCAAAGACTGAGTTATGGCATATAAGAGTTGGTCATGTCAGCAAAAGGGGCCTGGTCGAATTGCGAAAGCAAAATATGCTAGGTGGTGACGAGGTCGAAAAATAGGAGTTTTGTGAACCTTGTGTATTTGGTAAATTTTGTAGGGTGAAATTTAACAGAGGTAAACAAAGAACACATGGATTCCTTGACTATATCTAAGACGATCGTTAGGGACCTCCCTCACACTTAGGTGCAAGATATTTTCTATCTATAGTTGATGATTACTCACGAAAGTTATGGTGGTTGTGTTTCCGCTATTAGGTGTTACAACCATAAGAAGGAAGTTCATAATAGAAAAATGTGTCGTCACATGTTGAAGAGTTATGGCGATGGCAAGGACAATGGCAATGCAACTATTATTCAAGATGATTATGAATCAGGTGATGTACTAGTGGTTTCTAACAAGGAATTGATTATGGATTCAGGTTGCACTTGGCACATGACTTCAAAGAAAGATGTGTTTGAGGAATTATGTGACCAAGTTGGTGGATCGGTGTTGCTAAGAAACAACAAAGCCTGCAAAATTGCAGAAATTAGATCTGTTAAATTCAAGCTTCATGATGAGTCAATAAAGATATTGACTAGTGCCAAGTATGTAATTGATCATAATTGAAATTTGATTTCTCTGACAAGAAATAATATGTTTTCAAGGGAGATTAAAGAATCCTACGGGCAATGAAGGATCGAAGGAAGTTTTGAGAGGCAAAAAGAGGCAAGACCTGTATACCCTTGAGTTTGAGGTTGTAAGTGGTTCAGCAGATGCAGCATCCACAAAACCTGTGTCGAAGACTGAGTTATGGCAAATAAGAGTTGGCCATGTCAGCGAAAGGGGTCTGGTCGAATTGTGAAAGCAAAATATGCTAGGTGGTGACAAAGTCGAAAAATATGAGTTTTGTGAACCTTGTGTATTTGGTAAATTCTGTATGGTGAAATTTAACAAAGGTAAACAAAGAACACATGGATTCGTTGACCATATCTAAGATGATCATTGGGGACCTCCCTCACACTTAGGTGCAAGATATTTATATCTATAATTGATGATTACTCACGAAAGTTGTGGGTATTCATTCAGAAAACTAAGGATGAAACTTTTAAAATTTTCTAAAGTTGGAACACTCTGGTTGAAAACTAAAATGGCAGAAAAGTCAAGAGGTTGTGGACGAAAAATGGTCTTGAATTTTGCAATGAAACTTTTGACAGCTATTGTGTTGTGTATGGTATGGCAAGGCACAAAACTACTGCAGGTACTTACCAGCAAAATGGTTTATCTAAAAGGTTTAATTAAACCATTCTGAAAAGAGTGAGATGCACGTTGGTTAGTGCGGGTTAAAGAAGGTTTTTTGGATTGAGGTAGTCATGATGTCAAAAGGTATAGAGGTATGATTCGATCTCTCTTGTATCTTATTGCATCTAGGCGTGACATTATGTTTAGTGTGTGCATGTGCGCTAGACATCAATCCGCTCATAAGAAATTTCATTTAAAAGCTCTAAAGTGCATCCTTAGATATCTTCATGGTACTTCTAAGTATGGATTTTGGTATCCCAAAGGATGCGATTGCAATTTAGTTGGTTACTTTGATCTCGGCTTTGTCGGTTGCCAATTAGATAGGAAGAGTACTAGTGGAACTTGTCACTTATTTTCGAATTCTTTAGTTAGTTGGCATAGAAAGAAGCTAGTCTTTGTTGCCTTGTCAACTACTGAAGCGGAGTACGTCAGTGCAGGTAGTTGTTGTGCTTTAATTTTATTGTTTAAACAACAATTGCTTGATTTTGACATTAAACTTCAACGTATTCCCATAATATGCAATAATACTAGTGCTATTAACCTAATTAAAAATTTTGTGCTACACTCATGTACTAAACATATTGTGATACAATCATACTCAATCCAAAAAAAAAAAAAGGAAGATTTTGTCAAGAATATTTAACGGATATGCAATTAAAAAAATGTAGAATGTTGTTTAGTTACTTACTAATATGTTCACTCAAACATGTATCAAATAGTTGCATATTTAAATCATACAAAAATTGTTCTACTGATGGTATTAATGGAGAATTTGGAATGATGTTGAGATCAATCTCTTCTACTACACTGATATTTAAATCTAATGGGTGGTAAATTTCATTTGCATTTTATGGTTGGACATCACCATTATCAATTTCTTGATGAAGAGTTTCATTGTGTAAATCTATATGAAAAAATAAAGCTTCGTGATTTGAAATCATATTGATATATGGTTTGTTTAGTTTAAAACTCTAGATTTATAGTAGGAAGAAGAACCAACAATCAAAATTATTGGAAAAATATTTGGAGGGAGACTTGAAAAATTAAGCCAGCAAATTGGACTCATGTAGATAGGTTCTCCAACAAAGAGAGAGAGAAAAGGGAAACCATGAGTATTAATATTTTATTATTGATTTGAGACAGTGGGATTAAATCCACCGTGAACGTTGACATTTATGTTCTTAGTTCTCTTTGACATTGCAACATTGTTAAACTTTTCTTTGAGTTTTGTGTTATAAATAAACAGAAATCAGATTCAACAATCAAAAAACATACCAAGGTAACTAAGATGGCGCAAGTTAACAACAAACAAGTGATTCTGAATGATTATGTTACTGGTTTCCCTAAAGAATCAGACATGACCATAGTTGACAGTACCATAACTCTTAACATTCCAGAAGGTTCCAACGATCTTGTTCTGCTCAAAAATCTCTACTTGTCTTGTGATCCTTACATGCGGATGCTCATGAGCAAACCACAAGGAACTGCCAATCCTCTTGCCTACACCCCTCAATCTGTAAGTCAACATACTTTCCTGAGCAAAACCCTTATCAGTATATGCAAAGTTCAGCCACAAAGTAGTTTTTTTTATGTGTAATTGCAGACAATAGCTAGTCGTGGCGTGTCTAAAGTTCTGGAATCTGGACACGAAGATTATAAGGAAGGTGATTTAGTTTGGGGGCTTACTAAATGGGAAGAGTACAGTTTGATCCCTGCAGCTCAAATACTTTTAAAAATTCAGCATACTGATGTTCCACTTTCTTATTATACCGGAATTCTCGGTATGTATTCAATAATTTCAATTTATATTATGTTATTTTATCATTTTGTTGTGTCTTTTGAGTTTTGACATATGTTGTGTTTTTGTTTGAGTACAGGTATGCCGGGATTGACGGCTTATGCTGGTTTCTTTGAAGTAGGCTCTCCCAAGAAAGGAGAGAATGTTTTTGTTTCGGCTGCGTCTGGTGCTGTTGGTCAACTTGTTGGCCAATTCGCTAAATTGCACGGTTGCTATGTTGTTGGAAGTGCTGGAACTAAAGAAAAGGTGGATCTGTTGAAGAATAAATTTGGATATGATGAAGCCTTTAACTACAAAGAAGAGCAAGACCTCGATGCAGCATTAAAAAGGTCAGTCTAAAATCGTTTCGCAGAGGAGAAATTTTAGTTCGGTATGTTTAGTTTTTGATATAAAAAAGTATTGTTATCGCGTATAGTAACATCAGATATGCTAGTGACCGATGTATATCAATTTATGTATATCAGGTATTTTCCGGAAGGCATTGACATTTACTTTGAGAATGTTGGAGGAAAGACACTTGATGCTGTGCTTTTGAATATGAAGCCCAACGGCCGCATACCTGTGTGTGGAATGATCTCACAGTATAATCTTACGCAACATGAAAGCGTAACAAATTTGGCACATATTGTGTATAAACGGATTCGTATGCAAGGTTTTGTTGTAAATGATTACTATCACCTGCATGCCAAATTCTTGGAGTATGTTCTTCCTCACATAAGAGAAGGGAAGGTTGTATATGTGGAAGACATAGCTGAGGGACTTGAGAAAGGCCCTGCAGCATTGGTGGGATTATTTAATGGCCAGAATGTTGGTAAACAAGTGCTTGCTGTTGCTCGTGAATGAATGCTACCAGTGTTTTCATTTGATTGTTTTTATGTTGAATAAGCTCTTCCTTTATGGCTTTGTGCAATATTTTTTCTCCTCTATAGTATTGATTGTAATTTCTTGCTTCTGTAACATCTTATGATAAATAAAACCTCTTCTATATTCTTCTTTGTTACTTCTTTTACTTGCTAACTATAATAACATTAACTTTGCTGACAATAACAAAACAACAAACTTAATCATTTTACTTAACAATTAACATAAATAAGTTATATGCATATGGATAAAGTGATTGCCTCCTTTCATGAATCAACAATACCTCCAGAGACAATATTCTACATATATTTCATATCAGTTGTATCTTTTTTGTTACAGTTTCGTCTACAAATAATTTTTATATAGTGATTAATACACACAAAAAATAACAAGGTAGGAAAGTGCCTCCGCCCCCGATCTTCCTCTCATATTCTCTTCTATTATGATTCGTGGTGAGAACCTAGCTTCTCTAAGAAAACACCTTGAATTCCAACAAATGAGACCCAATCCTCTAGAATTGAATGAATTGAAAAATGATTGAATATCTCAAATGAAGATCTGAAACTCTTATTTATAGGCTTGAGAAAGGTATGCTCGTTAAGCGCACAGTCCTGGCTCGCTTAACGCGCCTAATCTCTCTTATAGTTTAAGTCATTCCAGCCACCCTAGGCTTAACCTTGCTGCCTATGCTTACTACGCAAACCTCCCAAGCTGGCTTAGCCGTCAAATCCTTGTTTCACCTTGAAGTAACTTAACCATGACGTCTTTGAATCGCCTATGATCGCTAAGTGCACATGTACTTCCCAGATTAGCTAGGCTGTACCTTTGTGAGTATTAGGCTCGACTACATTTTCGCTAGTGTCACAATCCCTACTGAATATCATCGTATAAATATGAAATGGAAAACAAAAAAGAAAGGAAATAAGGATATACATATAGTTAGGCTTCGTGACTAGATAGATGAAGGGAAATGGGTTTTCAAAAAGGACCGAATAGCAAGAGATAAGAGATTATCAGAGTGATTGAAGTATTTTATAGAAGATGCATCCCGATGAAGCGTGTTATTTAGTTCTTGAGCCAACAATTGTGAACATCCTGTTTTGACCTGGATTATTATATGATTAGGGGCATTTATTGGTTGTAGTTTTGTATGGATTCTGTTAGTTGGCTTTAAAGATAGTACTTTTGTATTGTGTTCTTGTAATCTTTTTCTGTCATGGCATGACCTTATGCCTATAATTTTAATTCTCCTTTTGTCTTTGTAAAAATAAAAACACTTTGAGCACATCTTATTTAGAGCTATGAATATCTGACATAGACACATACACCAAACACTGCACAGACAAATACTCATAATATGTGTTGGTGCACCGTTAGTGACAGACGCTAGCACAAGTTGCACAACATACATATCTTGAATCCGAAATATCAGTACTATATAAATTTTGCAGGGAATTAATAACATCAAACAATGGTCAATAACTTAATGGTTATACTTAAATTCAAATAAAGTATAATTAAACTATATACAATTGGAGGTAACAGAGAAGCCTATAGCAGAGATTTTATTAATCACAAGATATCACATAAGCAAGCAATTACAATCAACACTACAGAAGAGAAATGTTGCTGCAAAAGGCCATCATACAAAGAGAGCTTCTTATTCAACACACAAAAATCAAACGAAAGCATCAAAATTCATTCACGAGCAACAACAAGCACTTGTTTACCAACATTTTGACCACTGAATATTCCCACCAAGGCCGCAGGGCCTTTCTCAAGCCCCTCAGCTATGTCTTCGAGATACACAGCCTTCCCTTCTCTTACGTGAGGCAGAATAAACTCCCAGAATTTGGCATACAGGTGATGGAAATCAGCTACAATAAAACCCTGGATACGGATCCGCTTATAGATGATGTGTGCTAAATTTGTTATGCCTTCATGTTGCGTAAGATTGTACTGTGAGATCATTCCACACACAGGTATGCGACCATGGATTCTCATATTCAAGAGTACAGCATCAAGTGTCTTTCCTCCCACATTCTCAAAGTAAATGTCAATTCCTTCCGGAAAATACCTGATTTACATATATTGGTATCCATAAGTCACTACCATATCTGGTGTTATCAATGCGATAACTATACTTTTTTATGTCTCCTCCACGAAACAATTATAGACTCACCTTTTTAATGCTGCGTCGAGGTCTGGTTCTTCTTTGTAGTTAAAGGCTTCATCATATCCAAATTTATTCTTCAACAGATCCACTTTTTCTTTAGTTCCAGCACTTCCAACCACATAGCAACCATGCAATTTAGCAAATTGGCCGACAAGTTGACCGACTGCACCTGAGGCAGCTGAAACAAAAACATTCTCTCCTTTCTTCGGAGTTCCTAATTCAAAGAAACCTGCATACGCAGTAAGCCCTGGCGTACCTGTTCTTAGCAGAAAAACACAATATATATCAATAAGGCACAACTGAGTAGCAGAAAACTATGCGACAATCAAGCTTGTTGCTATTAGATGCTCACCCAGAAAATAATATCATCACTATCAAAACTATAAGCAGAGAATAAATTGTAAGTGGCTGTTATAAATATACAAAAGCTTTGAACAGATCAAACAAATAATTTAGTGAAAAAAGAGTTATTTGCATCCATAATATATAACCTGCATTGAAAACATCATAACTTGAGGCTTGCATATTATCAAAAATCAAATGAATTCTTCACTAAAAATCAACATAAAAAAAATGAAATTGTCGAATTACATACCAAGAATTCCAGTATAGTAGGAAAGAGGAACATCAGTGTGCTCAATTTTGAAAATTACTTGAGCTGCAGGGATCAAGCTGTACTCTTCCCATTTAGTAACTCCATATACCAAATCACCTTCCTTATAATCTTTGTGTCCAGATTCCAGAACTTTAGACACACCATAACCACCTAACGGCTGCAATTACTCAAAAATCATCAGTAGAGCTACACAACACAGTTTCAATTTTGCAACTTTGCAACAGAAACATCAATTTACATATAAAAAAACACACTTTAAGGCTCAATTATGCGTATACTGAAAAGGGTGTTACCCAGAAAAGGATATAGACTTACAGATTGAGGAGTAAAGGCACGAGAAGAGAGAGAGTCTTGTGGTTTGTTCATGAGATTCCGCATGTAAGGATCACAAGACAAGTAGAGATTTTTGACAAGAAGAACATCGTTTGAACCTTGTGGAATCTTAAGAGTTATGGTACTGTCGATGATGTTCAGGTCTGATTCTTTGGGAAAACCAGAAACATAATCCTTCAAAACCACTTGCTTGTTCTTAACTTCCGCCATGTTTGGATCTTAATAAAATTCAGTTACTATTTTGATAGATTTATATTGATTATTATTAGTTAGTGATTTAAAATATAATAATCCAATGGCTTTATGGAGCATGCATTATTACAAGATAAGTAGAGATATTTTTTGGAAGCATGTCATTGGAATATTTTAGAAGCTTTAAGAGAGTAATGAAGTCCTTACTTTTTTTAGAAGCTTTAAGAGTAATGGAGTCCAATTTGCTTTGTTTATCTTATCTCTCTTTGTTCTATATAGGAGCATGTTTGTTATGCAATTAAAAAAATGATTTTTTTTTATATTTTTTAAAATGATTTTTATGAATATTGTTATTCAAATTGTAGATTTTTTTTTAATAATAATATTAATTTTGTAAGGTCTAAAATGAATGAGCTAAGATCTGTTGATGTTTAATGGGCTCGGGCCATTATAGACTATTCGTCCATATTTCTTGAAGTACTAGGCATGTAGGGACGAAGTGATTAAATGAAATATGTGACGGTCCACATTCTTCAAGCACAAGGTCTATATACGCGAAGTGATTAAGCAATTTATTTGACATTTCTTAGTCCCTCATCATGATGCTTGAAGGAGCGAAGTGATTGTGGTAGGCAAGCCTTATAAAATTAAGAACATGGTCAATTTAAACCCTTTGACTGTTGAAGAACAAACTTGGATTTGATGAAGGTTTCAATTACAAGGAAGAGCCTGACCTTAATGCAGCGTTGAAAAGGTTTGTATTCTATACTTAACTGTTTGGTAATAGAAAGTTTTAGATGTTACTTTTTTTGTGTATTGGTAGCAACTATTAACTAATGTCTGGCAAATATAAATCAGGTACTTTCCTGAAGGCATTGATATTTACTTTGAGAATGTTGGAGGAAAGACACTCGATGCTGTACTATTGAATATGAGAATCCATGGCCGCATACCGGCATGTGGAATGATTTCACAGTATAATCTTACTCAACCGGAAGGTGTAACGAATTTGGCACATCTCGTATATAAGCGGATTCGAATGGAAGGTTTTAACAGTGCTGATTTCTTTCACCTGTATCCCAAATTCTTGGAGTTTGTCCTCCCTCATATCAGAGAGGAGAAAATTGTGTATGTGGAAGATATAGCTGAGGGTCTTGAGAATGGTCCTGCAGCTTTGGTTGGCCTTTTTAGTGGTCGCAATGTAGGTAAACAAGTGCTTGTTATTGCTCGTGAATAAGAAGCATTTGCTTTTTCTATATCAGTTTGTGTTCTGAATTTTATAGAAAATTTAGAAATCTTTGTACCATCTTTGCAGAGAACCATTTTCACATATGTAGAGTATATGATGATACTGTGTTCCTAATGGTGCATAATGCATTGAGCTGTGTAATGTATTATAGTGCTACGCATAAGAATAAAAGCATTTGCTTGCTTTTGTACATTGTCATTAAAACAATTTTTAGATTGGATAAATCTAAGTTAAATTATTGCAACTTTTCATTGTTTTACTATATGCTGGTATAATTTATCTAAATATTTACTTTTACACAATCTAAGTTAGAGGAAAAAAAAGGTTCCTTCAATTTTCACAGTATCTTTTCATGATAGAAATCATTCATGTAACTTTGGTACTTTTATATTTGAAATTTTTTGAAGACGTAGATTAGAAGTGATTGTGATCATTTCGATATTTGATTCACAATTCACCTTTTCCTTCAAATCAACACACTACTGCAATTGAAGTTCTAAACAACTTTGGTTGATGAAGATGATACAACTTTGGTTGATGAAGATGATACGCAAGATATTTAAGTAACCATATAAAAATAAAGCAACAACCTTATTACATTAATTATCGCAGATGCCTAGGGATGTTCTTGTTTTAGTAATTGGTATCATGCTTTCCCACAATCAGACAGCTACTAGTCGAACCAAAACATGTCCATCTATACCTTGGGATTTGACAACCACATTTAGTGAAGATGATCAGCATAAATAGTAAATACCAAACAACTGGAATCTGCAAATCAAATGTATAAATTTGTAAATTGCAATAAACAATGTATTGCCAATTTGGGGTCTTGTTTATGAAAACTAGCATCTGTCATAACAAATATACTGAGACTCAGTGGATAAGGTGCGTTCGACTACTGACTTTTTAACACTTGATACTGATCAGCATACTGCCCTAAGGACTGAGTAGGTCATATGCAATAGGGTGTGGTGGAGGCAAAGGGATGCCCTAGCTCTGCATTTGTTGGCCTGGAAAACCTTGTGGAGGTGGCATTGATGGAGGTCGAGTACCAAGGGCAGCTGGAGGTGGAAGAGGTGGCATTGCGCCAGGTACAGGTCTGGGACCATTTGCAGACATAGGAGGTGGTGGCGGCATTGATCCTGACATTGGAGGTGGAGGGGCCCGAGGAGGATTTCCCAAAGGTGCGCTGGGAGGAAGCCCTTGTGGAGGAGGTGGTGGTGGTGGTAATGGAGCTTGTGATGGTGGGGGCATTGGCCTTGGAGGAACACCAGGTGCTGTGGTGCCATTGGGTGTGGATGTGGGCGGCTGTGGTTTGGTTACCTCTGGTGGCTTGATTTTAAAATACAACTGCAGCTGCAGACATAGCAACAGTTCTGTAGTCAGTAGCTGCTAGTGGAAATAAAATATCATACACATGCATGATAATATGTATGAATACATATGCATGAATTATTAACTTATTCACAATCACACAAAATATGTACACTTGGATGGACAAACTTTTACATTATGGATATCTAAGAGGATTAAATATACTAACCGTAAACATCTTGGAATCTGGGTCCCAATGCGAGAAAAACTTTGGAGTGGACTTGTCAATCTCTGTGCTAGGGACCTGAAAACGTAGATTAACAAGTACAAATAAATAAATCTCCACAGCTCAACATACTTACTCAAGGCCTTAGACACGATAAATAATAAACTAGAGCAATTACCTTGAAAGAAATTGTTTCATATGGTTCAGCTGCAAACAAGAGATACTGATATCTTTTATCAAATGGTTGCACCCTCTGTACATATAAAAAACAGAAACCTTAAAACATGGCCTACGTGTAACAAATAATTTGACAACTTTGACTTCACAACACACACACGGAGAAAGATAGGAGGAGGTGTAAATCAATAAATTAAAAGTCTACCTGCTCATAGGAGGACATAAATCGATGCCTAGGCTTTGCAAGGTCTTCAATCTCAGGATATTCAATCTGCATCAACAGGAATTTTCAAAGAATTATCTCTGTTATCATATGATAATGTTCGAACAATTCAATGTTGAGAAAGTCACGAGGAGAAGTGCTATTGACAACAATAACCACCGACGCCACAATCTTTTCGCACATAGTCGAATATATGGACTAAGCAGCATCATGATCATCATAATGCCCTATCATGAACTGTATTCAAAGACTAACCATTTTAAAATCAACCAATATGCAACTTCACCTAATCTTTGTATGATCCTTCATCTAATTTACTCCCTTCACTAATGTTTCTCCAAGTCTTCTCCGCACATACCCAAATAAAACAACCAATATGCAGCTCCGCCGTCTTTTCCACAACAAAGCTACCCTGATTTTCTATCTAACAGTTTCATTCCAACCATAACATTCTCTACCCTAATACCCACAAGGAGAAGTGTAATTGACAACAACCACCATCACCACCAGAGTCTTCTCTTACTGAATCATATAAATGGAATAAGTAACATCATCATATCATAATGTCCTATCATAAATAAATTGTGCTTATTACAAACCATTTCAATCCAAATCCCTCTTAATGGGTGTGACCTATAGTATACCTAGTGTCCCTCTTCCCCTAATATATGTCGCAATGAACTATTCATTATCCAATCTACTCCACAGTCATTTCTAAGAGTTAACACATACCCAAACAACCCAACTATTATCAAATTTCTACTATTTGGCGCTGCACTGCCCTAGTTTTCTGTCTAACACTTCCATTCATAATCCTCTTATTCCTATTTTTTTTTGTATACTATAATTATTCCTAATCCTCCAAGTTTCCCCAAAATTGGTTAGAACTATATAACCATTAAAATCTAAGAAGTAAAAGGTTCTAGCTGATACGCAATGAAACACGGACACAAACACGGACACGACACCAACACATCCGACACCGGTAAAAAAAATTTTAAAAATGAATAAGTTGAACGCAATCACAAGTGTTGGTGTCGTGTAGGTGTAGGTGTCTGTCACGGACAAACTTATTTTCAGAGGTGTTGGGTACTTCAGAGCTTAAATAATTTAAGCCAAGTTGCTTTTACAGTCCTCACAGCTATTTAATTGTACCAAATAAGTTCTCAACGCAATTTTTTCCTATAATTCAACGTACATTTCAACACACGTTAATTTGTATTTGCATATCTAACAAACAAACTATCAATTTAAACTCTCAAAAATATAGATGTAGTTAAGAAAACAAGTAAAACCTGAAAAAGGAGTGATCTTTGCTTAGTATCAGGATCAAATTGCTTAGTCACACGATAACCAGGACGCCCAATCTTAACTGCAAACAAACAAAAACTATCAAATTATCCACTCCAATTAACAAATAAACAAAATAAACAAAAAAAAAAATCAAGGGTTTGATACCAGTTTTCTTAAGGTTAAGCTTCCGCTTATGAGGTTGAGGTTGAGTGGGAGCATCTTTAGCCTCACGTGCAGCACGCTTAGCGAGATTGGTTTGATGGCGTTTGCCCTGAGTATGAGCGAGGTAGTTTCCTTCGTTGTTGTGGAGAGTGAGACAGAGTTTGCACTCGTAGCTACCGAGATGATTGCGCATGAAATATGGATCTTTTGCTAGATCTATTGTTTCGAGTGCGAGTCGTCGGAGACGCTCACGGCGGTCTATTGCTTCGTTTTGCGCCGTCGCGGCTCCGCCGCTTCCCGGTTTTGAACCCCATTCTCTGTCCATTGGTTCGAGTTCGGAATTGGTTCGTTCTCTGCACAAATTTCTACTAGGAATTGGAATTGGAATTGAAAATTGAACAACGGAACACTACATTCCTATACCTCTGTTGTTGATACTGGTTTTCCCTTTCATTTTTGTTGGGCTGGGTTTGGCTTTGCTTTACAAGGCCCACTAGTCTTTCGCTATCACAATTGAAAAAAAAAAAATTCCTGTACCTTCTCCCAAACTCTTGGTGAAAATTAAAAAACGCTCTCAATTTTCTGAGATACATCTCCGGACGCACTCATATTTTATAAAATTTAACTCAAACGAGCGATTCACCCTTATTATATTTAATTTTGGAAATGCATATCCGAATAAATTTTATTTTTTACATAAAAAAAAAAAGTGTTTTTGGATAAGCATATACAAAAAGTTCTCTGTTGTGTTTTTCTTAACTTCATATTGAGAACACTAGTTGTTAAACAAGGTTGGTTGTGTGACTTTGGTTCGGTATGTCTTAAACTTTATCCTAAATTATTATATGTAAGTAGCTTGGCTACCTCAACCAACTGATAATTTTATTCATAAGATGACTAGGAATATTTTTGTGAAAAGGTAATTCAAATCATGGTGTGCATCTTGTTGGCTGGAATAAAATTACTAGGTCCAAAAAGTTGGGTGGTCTTTGAATTCGAAAAGCAAGAGAAGTCAATAATTCTATGTTGGTTAAGATGATTTGGGGTTTCCATATGGATTGTGAAGTCAATATTACATTAGCGAACAAACATTCTTTAATATGAAAAAGAAATCAGAATCAGTTACTTGGAATTCAATTATGAAAGCTCTATTTGTTCTTTAAAATGGCTTTAAATTTTGATTGAGAGATGAGAACTCTTTTGTATGGTTTTGCAATTGGTTTGGGGTAGGGAAATTAGAAGACTAGGTTCTCTGTGTGTTTATCCACGATCTAGGAATGTGAGTGAGCGATATTTACTTGGATGAGAATTTGAACTTGTATTCATTATAAACTAATATTTCTTCGGTTGTTTGTGACCGCCAGAAAGGGCTTCCCATTTATTTGAATTCTTCAATACTTGATCAATTAACTTGGAAGGGAAATTTATATGGTAGCTATATTGTTTTGGATGGTTATAGCTGGTTCAACACGTTTGAAATTGTTTAAAATACGACAGGCAATAACGGTAGGAAGCAGGTGTGGTATATTCTTGCTTTTAAGAAAGTGAAATTCTTCTTGTGGACAACTTTACATAAGTCTCTTCCTATGAAATCGATGTTGTGTCATCGTGGTATACTCTAGACGAATCTCTATCATATATGCAATCAGGACGCTGAGACGGCTTCACACTGCATGCGAGATTGTGAATTTGCTACTCGCTTTTGAAAATCTATTGGCTTCTTGGACCAACTATTCTTCCAAGGGTGTAATTTATATGATTGAATTAGACATTACATCGATGATGACTTTATCTTTTTGGCTACTTGTTGGTGATTATGGCACACTAGAAACAAATTATGTCTTGCAAATGAAGTAATATCTTCCTATACTTTAAAACTCATCATAGTGAATTATGCTAATCTGTTAGATAAATGTTTTCTCAAGCATAATTTGCATCACCCAACGAGAACGAACATGTGGAGTGCACACAAAACTAGTAATATGATTTTAAATGTTGATGGTAGTAGCCTAGGTAATCCCAACATCTCGGATTTTAGTGGATTGGTTTGAAATATTGATGGTGTTTAAGTTCACGGTTTTGCGGGTAATATTAGATATTTAAATATCCTTCATGTGGAGTTGTTGACTCTATATCATCAAAGACCTAGTGTGTTATTCTGGCTATAACTTTATTATTAAACTTATCTCGGAATCTGTTAATGTTTAACATTAATATGTCGCGATTCTTCACAATATTGAAGAATTTATCTCTAAGAAATAACAAATTCAAATATTTTATACTTTTATTTGCGATGACTATTAAAAAAACACGAAACTACATAACAATCTTTTATTTATTTTTTTCCTTTCCCCATTTAAAAAAATGTTTAAAAAATAAATTTTTTAGTAAAAAAGAATTATGTGAGAGATATTAATTTTCATTTGCCTTCGGTATTACATCACCAAACGCAGCCTTACATACAAACAACATCAAGAGAAAAGAACTCGGCGGTGAGATCATGGCGTCGTCGGTGGTGAAGAGCATCATAAGCACGGTGAAGGAGAAGGGTCTCGGCGGCTTCTTCCGATACCTCAAGGATGAAGGATACCGGTTTTTCCCTTTTCATTTCAATTCTCTCATTAATCGTTCAATTTCACAAATCGTAGTACCTTTTATTTTAGGGATTATTAATATTAACCCATCCATGATAATTATTCAGCTCAAGAACGTGTCAATTCCACTATTAGGGTTCATTGATTCGATTTGCTAATACTGTTTTTCGTTTTCGTTTTCAATTTTTCAGGAGGTGCCTTCCTGATGGAAACCTATTGTAAGCCAATTTTATTTTTTTTTTACCTTTTTTTTTCCCTGTGTGTATTCAAGTAGGAACATGAGAATGATGAGAGTTTTTTTTTTTTTTTGGAAGAGAATGAATTAGAGGGTAACATTTTCATTTTTAACCGAGTTATATAATATTCGGAAAAATGGTTGGGATTAGATATGGATTTTGATGATAATATTTGGAAAAATGATTGGGATGAGAAATGGATTTTGATGATAATATTCAGAAAAAATTGTGGTTCATTGCAATTAGACTTAGATTTCTTGTTTGGTGCTGCCATGAGCAGCTGGATAGAGACATTGTTTGTGTAAAGTTGGCAAAGTGAAGGGTTCGGCTTTTAATAGGGAAATATCTCAGCTGTTTATTTGCTTTTTACTGTGAGATTTGAATTCCCTTGTGATACTGCATTTTTTGTCTTCCACTCTAATTGCTTTATGAATTTATGCAGGCAAACCAAGATCCATAATATTGGGGCAACGCTCGTTGGTGTTGATAAATATGGTAACAAGTATTACGAGAAAACTGAAAACACACAGTATGGTTAGTGCCCTTTTCTCTGTGTCTCTATTTGTATGTGTGTGTCGGTTACTGATAAAGAGATATGGCTAAATTCAGTGAAAACTAGTTGCTTGAACCCAAGACATGCCGAGGTCACTTTGATAGCATCTGTTAACATAATGAACATGATAGGTAAACCCTTAAGTTAGTTAGGTCAGGCTCTGATATTTAAAAATACTAATAGTCATTTGAGAGAAATTAAGGCATTTAGGCGTTTGGAGGGTTCGCAGACCCTCAAAGTTCTACAGTGTTCTAGTTCTGTAATCCAGAGAATTATCCCTATTTTCTATTTAATACCGAGAAACAGTTTCTGTATGGCGTATACTACTACTAAGGGCGTAAATGTCTGATGTGATTATTGGAGTTACAACTATATACCAGAATCTATGCTGTAGTTAGTTATATTGGTTGTACTAGTTGTTTGTGCCAGCTGTATCCACGACAGTTGGTGTAGGATAGTCTCAGATTAGTGCAGGATTAGAACTGCTATATGTAAGGCTGTTAAAACCTGTAACAGAGTTAGAAAAAAAAACTATTCAATACACAACAGAAAATTTTGTTATTCTTTTCTCCCAAGTTTTACACTATAACCGGACAAGTAAGCAATCAATATCAAAAGACAATAATTACTATCTGGTCAATAAAGATAGATTTAGAGGTTGGAAAAACTGAGATCAGAGCCTGAACAATTGAGTATAATCCAAAGTAACATAATAAAAGCCTACAGTTGAGGGAGAGTAAATTACCTAACCTCAATGCCTCCATGACCATGACACCAATGAGAGGGGAACCTTGGGAGGAAATGGATGACTCTTCTGCAAATACGTGTCAAACAAAATTGTAGAAATTTTTGTGCCTTTCCTAGATGAGGTTGTAAATAAGCATTGCTTCTTGCTATGCATTTTTGTGTATTTCCTAGATGAGGTCGTAAATAAACATTGTTTGCGCCACTTTTTTTTGCATGTCCTATTGTTTTTACATTCAATGGCAATAAGACTTCACTTTTCCGTATGTAGTGTGATTCACTTTATAGGAGTCAAACTTCCATATTTCTATGATAAGTTGTCAAGACTCAAACTTAGGTCATTGTTTGGTTATTGGAACTCTGAAGACGTAATAACTCGTGATACATTATGCTAAACTTTGACAGGAAGGCACAGGTGGGTTGAATATGCAGAGAAGACTAGATATAACGCTTCTCAGGTTCCTGCTGAATGGCATGGCTGGCTCCACTTCATAACCGATCACACCGGTGATGAGGTAAATTTGTTTGTTTCCTAATTGTTACCTTGATAATATCATATGCTAAGAAAAATGAAGCCCTAACATAATATTTGCTATGAATTTGTTGCAGCTTCTCCTACTCAGACCAAAAAGGTACGGTCTTGACCATAAAGAAAATTTGTCTGGAGAAGGTGAGGAGTTTATCTATCATTCCAAGGGACATGCTCTCAATCCAGGGCAGAGAAACTGGACCAGGTACCAACCATGGGAATCCACGACCAAACCGTGAATATGGTTCAGCTTTCAGTTGCAGATGTATTGGGTCGGATGTTTGTTTTTCTTTCGTCCTGACAAATTGTTTGAATTCATTTCATGAAATGGAAAACAGTTTTTACTTTTTTAACAATAAACGAATTATTAGCTGTGATAACAGACAAACTCATTGGTAAATTTAAACATTTTCTATATACTGTTACCAATCGGTATGTATGAACTGTGATATGTTAAAAACAATCTTTTGCTTTATTATCTATAATTTGTTGAAGCATGTTCTTTAATTGCTGATTTTTTTGTTGTTGTAATTTTCCCACCTCAAACCTTATTTGAAAAATTATAGTCATAGAGGTTTACTTTATATCATATTCGTATAATAAAACATTTATTGATTAAGCTACACAATTAATACATTTGTACATTAATTAAGCTACACAATAATGTTGTATCAAAAATTATACTTCTATTACATTCACTTTTAGTTTTCTAATTTTCTTTCTACAACGGCCACTTGACTACCCTCTATTTGATCAAGTATTCTAACTACTAATCTACATAGTTTTTTTTATCTATAATTTAAGAAAAGTTGTCGTTATGGAAATCACAAAAATACCCTTTTATTATCTTAGTCTAAATTAATAATTTTAGAGAAAAAAATATCTTTTGTTGATTTTTTCTAACTCATTTTTTTCACTTTTTGTTACTTTATTTTTATTATTTTTGATAAATTATTAATCAAAATATTCTAATATATTATTTTTAACAAAAAGAGCATTATTCATTTTAAATAATTGTTAATTTACATTTAAAATAATATTTAATTTTTAAAAATCAACGTTAGTAATTGAATATTAATAACAAAGTTTGAAATAATTTTTATTTTATGATAAATATTTTTTAAGAAAATAATAATAATTTTAGTTAAAAAAATTTATTTCAATTAAAATGAATTAAAAAATATACTTGAAAATGTGTGTTATTGGATAAAATACAAAAATGTGTGTCACTTATCATTAACTTCAATTTATATGATTCAAAATATTATTATATTAATATATATTAATTAAATTTATACAATTAAAATAATATTTGCACAATTAAATATTAAAAAAATTATTTGTTATTGATGTCATTTCACAAATATATATATATATATATATATATATATATATATATATATATATATATATATATATATATATATATATATATATATATATATATATATATATATATATATGAGAAAAAGTATTACTTATTCAATTGTAACATACTACTATTATTTATAGTCAAATTCTATTGATCCAGATATTTTTGTAAATGATACCTAAACAAAAATAATATTTGTATACGGAAAAAAATATATATTATTGATCTAAATATTTTTATACATGAAAAATGATATTTATGATCCAGGAAAAATTTATTCAAAAAAGATATACGGGAAAAAAGTTATTATTGATCTAAATATTTTTATATACAAAAATTTACATTTCATTCAGATATTTTTGTAAATGATCTCTAAATATAAATAATATTTGTATATAGGAAAAATCTATTCATGATATAAATATTTTTATATATAAAAAATGGTATTTGTGATCTAAAAATTTTGATTAAAAAATGGTATACGGAAAAAAAACTATTATTAATTTAAATATTTTTATATACGAAAATTTAATATTGATCCGAATATTTTTCTAAATGATACATAAACATAAATAATATTTGTTTACGGAAAAAAAATTATTATTGATCTAAATATTTTTATATACGAAAAATGGTATTTATGATCCAAAAATTTTGATTCAAATTTTATTTTTGATTTAAAATAAATATTTTAGGTAAATAAATGCGCGTACCAAATCAGAATCCGTGCGTATGCATGGGTTTATTACTAGTTATTTATAAATGTCCAAATTATGTATCCTTTTTTCTAACTAATCTTTTTACTATTGTTATTGTTATTTTTAATCTTATCTCCTATAATTTTACTACATATTTATCTCACGATCTTCACCTAGATCAGTGCAACAATATTTAGATAGATGTTAATCACATATTCACATTGTGTCTCTAAAGATGTTCAAGTTACACTACTTTCTCCTAAATTTACACTCTCGTATCCTTTTATGTAAAATACACACTAACATTGAGAAATTTTGTCATGTTGAGTGTTGGGTGTGGACAAGACCTCTAGATGCATTCCATATTTATTCATTGAGGGAGAGATTCATATAATTAGGGTTGTAAATCGATACCAAATCATGTAGCCCAAAGATTGCACGAGTACTCAAACCACCACACTCCATGAAGATTTCATTCATGTACTCAAGTATCTCAAAACTGCCTCAAGCATCTTTCTTACTTCTATTTCACATTTTCACCTATTCAGGTCAATGTCTTTTGTGATTCTCAATAGGCCACCTACTCGACGCTAGAAAATATGTTTCAAACTTTTGCATTTTTCTTGGCAACTCCCTCGTTTTTTGGAAAGTCAAGAAGCAAGCTACTATATACAAAAGTTATTTTGAGGTTGAATACAAATGTATGACATCCACAGCTTGTTAAATCTAGTAGCTCTCTTATCCTCTACAAGATTTCAAATCGCACAATCTTTCCCATGATAGTTATGAGATACTTAAGTACATTTATTGGCTCTCTACTTGAGTAAACCCCTTATCTATTAAAAAGGTGACGCGTTAGTCCTTTCCGTCAATTTGATGGAAACGGACGTTAGACTGTGCATGTGTGGCATCTGACGTGGCTATGTTTGCACGCATGGCAGGATGACGTTGCATATGTTATCTCCAAGATCCTGAAAATTCTAAAAATTATTCCAAAAATTTGCCCTCGCTAAGATTTGAACTCATAACACTTTAATTATAGTACAAATGGGTGTACCACTAGGCTATGTTTATTTTGGTTGCTTTGTTTTCTTTCTGCAGCTACTTATTAGCTACTGCATTGCATTAGTTGATTTCTTTTGCTTCTACATTAATAATAATAATAATAATAATAATAATAATAATAATAGTAATACTAATAATGATAATAATAATAGTAATAATAATAATAGTAATAATAAAAATAATATTACTAATAATAATAATAATAATAATATTAATACTAAAATAATAGTACTAATAATAGTACGGATACTAATAGTACTAATATTCATAATAATGATAATAGTAGTAATAATAATAATAGAGATAATAATACTAATACTAATAATAATAGTTATAATAATAATATTAATAATAATAGTAGTAATAATAATAATAATAATATTAATAATAATACTAATAATAATAATACTAATAATACTAATAATAATAATAGAGATAATAATAATAATAATAATAATAATAATAATAATAATAATAATAGTACTAATAATAATAGTACTGATACTAATGATACTAATAATACTAATAGTAATATTAATAATAATAATAATAATAATAATAGTACTTATACTAATAATACAAATAATAATAATACTAATAATAATAATAATAGTATTGATACTAAAAATACTAATAATACCAGTAGTAATAATAATAATACTAAAGTAATATTAATAATACTAATAGTGATACTAATAATAATAGTAATCATAATAATAATAATAATAATAATAATAATAATAATAATAATAATAATAATAATAATAATAATAGTAATAATAATACTGAGAATAATAATAATAATAATAATAATAATAAAAAATAATAATAATAATAATAATAATAATAATAATAATAATAATAATAATAATAAAATGGCTGTAGTTAATAAGTAGCTTCAGAAGGAAAAGAAATCAATTGAAATTAGAATGGCCTAGTGGTACACTTGTTAACCCATTATTGTAATAATTAAGTTGTCTTGAGTTCAAGCCTTGGTGATAGCAAAATTTTTTAATAATTTTTAGAATTTTATGGACTTTGGTGATAACATATGCCACGCAACCTGCCATGTGTGCAAAACATAGCCACGTCACACGCCACACATACATAGTCTAACGTTCGTTTTCATCAAATTGACAGAAAGGACTAACGTACCACCTTTTTAATAGATAACGGTTCTATTTGAACGTTTTAAAAATTAAGGGGCCAAAATGGACCCGAAGTAAAGTTAAGGGACGAAAAAAGATATTTTGCCTAACTTAATTTATTGTTTCGCTTTAATCTCTTATGAAAAAACGTTACAATGTAGCCCCTTAAAACTATTCTATTAGCCTATTAAGTCTCTTTTGTTAAATTCTTTAAAAAAAAAGTTAAAAAACACATACGTGGCAGCTTTAATGCATTTTCTAATATGAAATGATATTTTGTTTGCTTTTTTTAATTTTATTAAGCCAGTTTGTTTAATTTGCAAATTAAAATCATTTCCAAGGTTATAAATTTCATTTTTAACTCTTCACTTACCGTTCAACTCAAGCTCTTCTCTAATACTCTTAAGATATGAACCCTATCGTATTGTTCACTTCCAAACTCTTCGTTAACAAAGTCCGAAATTGTGATACTTGGAGCAACGAAGAAGACGAATACAAAAAACTCTTCATTTTCACCATTGTTCATCCAGTTTTCCTTGAGGTACGATTATCTGTTAAATCTTCTTTAAAAGCAACCTTTTTTTCTTCAACTTATACAAAGACTGATTTCTTCATTATTTTGTTCGTTTAGGTCATGTCTGATAGGTTTCAGTGTGTCATACATCATAGGGGTGTGTTTGTTAAGTTTAAGAAATTAGATTACAAGGGTTCAAAGGAGGTATGGGATGTAGACCCTGATTACTGGAGTTAATTTGAGGTTCTTAGTGGTTTAAAGGATTTAGGGAACCCAAAAATGGAGAGTTTGTGGTATTAAGATGCAATGGATGATAAAGGGCTAGTATTGTTGAAAGATGATGAAGGAACAAATAAAATGAAAATCATAGCACTGATTAATCAAGTTGTGAATTTATATGTCATTCATTCGGTCTTACAACCTGATTATATAGAAGAGCCAATACTCTCTTAATAAATCAATGTAGGACCCAATGAAAGGAATGAAGAATGTGAGGTACGAGAAAATGATAGTTTGGGGGATTTGAATAGTGAAGAGAAGGACGAATTGTATGATTTGAATAATGGTGTAAAAGGTACTTTTGAAGATTTGGGCATTTTCGACGATTTGAATAATCTTAATGACAATTTTGATGAAGGAGAGACCACTGGCGTAGATGTTGCAGTTGACCAAGAAGATTCTTGTGAGGAAGTTAATTTGGAGAGGACCACTCAAGGCATTGACCAAAAAGACTTATGCGCATATGATACTTTAGGTGGGACCCATGAGGCTGAGGATGCAATAGTGGATATTACTATGGATAGGACCACTAATTTTATGGTAAGTGTTTAAGAAGTTGAAGTATTGGATGGTACGCCATATCTGATTCTTTCTGAAGAGAATGTAGTAGTTGAGGGACTAATCTTAACGATGATAAAGATGAAGGACTGGAAAGTTACAAAAAAGGTTGCAGTGATAGTGAAGACAATGAATTGAATGTGAACTTTGAGGATTCATATAATGATTACATAGGAGTTGGTGAGGAGATTGCAATTGATAATGAGGATGGAAATGCAAAAGATAAAGGAAAGGGAGAGGGAAATGGCAATGCAAAAGGTAAAAAAAAGGGAAAGGGCAAAGCAAAAGGAAAGGTGAAGGACCACATTTGACTGATATAATGGAAAAACAAAACAAAAGTAAAATGTAGGGATCAATAAGACACTTGCATACAGAGCAAAGTCACTTGTTGTTGACATTGTTGATGGTTCATTTAGGGATTAATATACAAGAATCCATGATCATGGTCATGAGTTGTTAAGGCCAAACCCTGCTTCTACAGTGAAAATTACAAGTTAACATATTCAAGGTGAAGTAGAAAGTAGTGAGCATCCAGAGAGGTCTTTGAATCCATATTTCTAGAGGATTTATATATACTTCAAAGCTTGCAAAGATAGTTTTTTCAAGTGCAGACCTATTATAGGATTGGATGGGTGTTTCTTAAAGGGCTATTATGGTGGATAGACACTACCAGTCATTGGGAGGGAACACATTTTCAAAGGATTTATATATGCTTCAAAGCTTGTAAAGATATCTTTTTCAAGTGCATACCTATTATAAAATTGGATGGGTGTTTCTTAAAGGACTATTATGGTGGACAGATACAACCAGCCATTGTGAGCGACCACATTCCAAAGGGTTTATATATGCTTCAAAGCTTGCAAAGATAGTTTTTATAGGGAAAACCTATTATAGGATTGGATGAGTGTTTCTTAAAGGACTAGTATGGTGCACAGATACTATCGATCATTGGGAGGGACCCAAATGACCAAATGCTTCCAATAGCATTTATTATTGTTGAGGGTGAAACCAAAGATTCATGGAGTTAGTTTTTGGAGCTGTTGATATCTTATCTGGGAGGTGTCAGACAATGTAATACTTATACATTTATAAGTGATCAATAAAAGGTACATAGATTGGGATGTTTTAATAATTTCTTACACATTTAGCAGTTTTAGACTTACACATTTATGATTTCCTGCTTTAATGGTAATGCAAGGTTTATTGCCAACACTCGATGAGTTGCTACCAGAGGTTGACTAAAGGTTCTATGTTAGGTAGTGGTATTATCATTAATGTGTAATTGTATTCTGTTTTCAGATATTGGTCCCTTTAATATGTAAAAGGTTGCACTTTTGTCCCTATGTTGTTTTTGTAAGCATTTATGCAACAATTTCAGCAAGAAGTTCCCAAGTTTAAAATTGAGGGAACTAATGCTACTCATGTAAATGTTTGGAAAAAAATATTCTTGAAATGAAGAGTGTTAATGAGAAGACATTATCTACAACCATGTGATGATATGCCAATGTTAAGATATTATGTACAACCATGACGTTTTTTCTGAAGTATACTTTGATGGAAATGGAGTTTGAGTGTTTGATGGAGAGTAAGATGCACACTAGTGGATTCTATGAATTAAAAAATATTTCAAAAAAAGGGAAACACTAGAGGAGGACAAACTGGAAAAAGCGTTAAAATTACTCAAAGATCATTCTCGCCAATGGTCACACTAGAGGGATTAACTCCTTCAATAAGTTAGTTAGCATACATTTTGGCTTGCATTTCATTGTTGTTTTAAATTAGAATATTGAGATATATCTTCTGATGGAGAAAACGACTACAAATTTGTTTGTTAATGAAAAAATTGTATGTATAATTTGAAAATAAAACTATTCCTAAATATGTATCAAACATATTTCTTGAAGAGGCGTTAATCCGTTGTAAAATGTTTTTAGTTGATTACATATAAAAATGTCCGGATGAGTATATTTTCATAGTAATTCCTTGAATATTTCTCAAACATCAAATAATATTTCATTCTCCCCTTACCTATGCTATCTCATTTCTCATTTTTCCATTCTTAACATGGAGAAAAATAATAGTTAAAAATTTCTCATCTAAGTCATTCCATTGAGTAATGAAATTAAGGTCTAATGAGTCGAACCAACTTTTTGTATATATTCCTATGTGAATAGGGAATCAAATTGAGTTTAAAAGCATTATCAACTATCCAATTTATCTTGAAATTACTTATCACATCCAAAAATTACATAAGTTGTAAGTGTGGTTCTTCTATTGCAACGCTAGAGAATTGCTTTTACAGTTTGTAACATGTGAAATATCATAGGATTAAATTCAAATTGGACATATGTATTCTATGGTTTTATGATTCATGTGTTCATGACATTAACGTAAGATATAACACAATCTCTAATGTTTTTGGATTCATCATTGAAACCATAAATGATAAATGGTTTTGCCATGTCACCTTTTGTCTTATTTACAAGTTAGTCTGTAGCAAAGACTCCTTTAAGAACATTTGAGTATTCTCTTTGAAATCTCCTTAAGATTCTTAATATTCTTTTACTTTCATGGTCTGCTCTAAATTATGTTGTAACTAATTTGTGCATACATTTGACACCAACAATCATAAGACAACTTAAGACTATGATGAATTGAAATAAAAAGTTGAATTATTTAATGACATTTTAAACCATTTAATTCCCGACCAAAATGTGAAAAATTTATTTGAATATAACACTTACAAGTGTATATAATCTTAACAAGTAATATAAGTTATATAATGATAAGAAAAAACTATTTTCATGAGGATTAATTTAAGAAATTTGATCAAACAAACAACAAAACATTTTAACTCACGTGGTACGAGGGCAAACAAATATATCATAAGATTAGTATTCTAACAAGATATTAAAACAGGATGAAATTCAAATATGGATAAATGATTGGAATATGATTCATTTAATATATTATAATAGAACACTCATATTTCAATTGATATCAACGACAAAATCAGAACAAAAATTTAAAATTCTATTAATAAAATTATAATAATTAATTAAAAAACAATTAAGTTACTATTGCAACTAACATTTTAAACCTTTGATTCGATAGATAAGTTAAGTTTGGGAAAATAACGTGTAAATTTTAAAAAACTAATAAATTTTTATTTGATAATAATCGCAAAAACATATTTATTTTATAAATATGCAATACATCTAGTCCATCTACGAATCAAACATAAACACGTGCAGCAGGGGGTTTAGGGTTATGAAGGGGGTTTGGACCAGATGGTACGTCTCTTAAAATACGACCAACATTACCAGGTTGCAACGAATGATGGTGACTTCGACGACGACCTTCTAGGATTTCTTTTGTGTTATAGTAACTATTATCAACCAAATCTTTCGAGCCTTGTTTTTTAAATAGATCAATTTTTTCATGTAGCATGAAATCACTATTTGCTTCAAGTATTGTTAAGGAAAAGCGGGTTGCACTTATTTTCCCATTATTAATTAACAATACGGATAGAGAAACATTGATCAAGAGAAGGTAGGAGAAGATGTTGTGCAACTTCATCATCTCTATTATATATATATATATATATATATATATATATATATATATATATATATATATATATATATATATATATATATATATATATATATATATATATATATATATATATATATATATATATATATATATATATATTGTAACAAGTAGAATATTATTTTACCTAATATGAACTTTTAAAATTTCCCTTCATATAAAAATGTATCAATTTTAGTTAAAAAAAAGGAATTTTATTAAAATGAAAATAGAAAATAACTATATATTTCTTTTTTTACATTTTAATAAAATCATTAAATCATTATTGTATCTTGACCAAAATTATACCATCCAAAATATTAAAATTTTATGAAAATTAGTCCTTTTTTAGATGCTATAAAGTTAATAATATTTACCAAATTTTCATTAAATTTTACTCTTTTGGATGGTTGATAAATAATATTTTGAATGGTATAAAATAAGTCATTTTAATAAAGTTAATAATACTTTACTAATTTTCATAAAACTTTAAAGATACAATAATGATTTAATGATTTTATTAAAATAAAAAATAAGAAATAGAGACTTATGTGTGTGTGTATGTGTGTGTATGTATGTGTGTGTATCATGTATGTATGTGTGTCTGAATGTATGTGTGTGTGAACACTTAAGTTATATTACAAAGTTAGAACCATAATCTAATTACGTAATAGAGATGATAAAGTTGCACAATATCTTTTCTTACCTTCTCTTGATCAATGTTTCTCTATTGGCATTGTTAATTAATAATGGGAAAACAAGTGCAACTCGCTTTCCCTTAACAACGGTTGAAGCAAATGGTGATTTCTTGCTACCTAAAAAAGTTGATAAACATAGAAAACAAGGCTCGAAAGATTTATTTGATAATATTTACTACAACACAAAAGAAATACTAGAAGATCGTGGTCGAAGTCGTCATTATTCGTTGCAACCTGGTAATGTTCGTCGTATTTTAAAAGAAGCACCATCACCTTCATAATCCCGAAGCCACTGGTACATGTGTTTGTGTTTGATTTCTGAATGAATTAAGACGTATTGCATATTTATAAATTAATAAAAGTTTATTCATGATTATTATCAAATAAAACTTTATTAGCTTTATAAAGTTTACATATATTTTTCTCAAACTCTAGTTATCTAATAAAAAAAAGTTTAAAATGCTAGTTTCTATAGTAACTTAACTATTTTTCTTTAATTATCACAATTTTATTAATAGGATTGTATAAATTATGTGATTTTATCGTAGATATCAATCGAAATATGAGTGCTCTATTTTTTTTATATTATTCTCAATATTTTTATTATATACTCTCTATGGTCACTATTAGAAATGAAAATAGTAAAATATAATTCACTTTGGTAACATGGGCGGATCCAGACATTATATATTAGTGTGGCTAAACATGAAATAAATTATGCATTAAATTATATTAAAAATAAGAAATAATATTATTTATAATAAAAATCAAATATGAAGGATTAGTAAATATGAAAGTGAGAGAGAAATTTGAGAGTTTGTGACAATGTTTCAAGAACCGAATTAAACTGGCCAATTGAAACGAGAACTGGATGGGGCATCAATCTAATTTGATTGTTGGATGGATCAAATACTACTCCAGTCTTATTTATAAACTAAAAAGACAACTATCACGCTTAATTAAATTAACATTCACTAATAATATTAAGTGATTAATACAAAGGGAGTAATGTCAGAGGGAGTAAGTTATTAAACCATTAAAAATCGACCAAAATCGATAAAAATTGACGAAATGGCGATTTTGAAAATCAACAGGTTAAATACTTAATTTTTTTCCTCAGACAAAACGACGCTGTTTTGATAATTTAAGAAATAAAAATGAACTAAAATATAAATAAACTTTGTTCAAAATTCATTTGGAACAACTTTACCACTCGAAAATTAAACTTATTACACAGTGCACTTATTTTGTTATTCAATTTATGCTACAATTAGATTTTGTTCGAAATTTATTTAAATTTGCATTTTATACTATTTTGTTGTGTGTGATAATTATATTTAGAACATTGGAAAGAGATAAAAATAAAATATATATTTTGTTGTTATACGCTACTGAGTAGGTTACTTGAGTGCATGGCCTCGGAGTTAGACCACCATGTTAGTACTACCAGACAAGTATAACGCCGCAGTATCGCTATCATGTACGAGGCGCGTCAATCGTCCTTTCTGACAGATATGGGACAATGATGATCTGGAACTCAAGGTAGGATAAGATTGGTATTTGTGAGATGCGGATCCAAATTCTCATAAGGTAGGTGGAATAAGAATCCATATGTCACGCACCATGATTGAGGATTATGTGAGCGGGTGCCAATGAGGTGGATTAGATTCTAATTCTACGCTTATGAGGAGACCTTGGATGGTCGGGACCATTTGAGAATTTTAGACTCTACATCGTAGATGCTTCTTGTTTTGTTGGAGTTAGTGAACCTTTTTTTTGCGTAGTGTCCGAGATGGGATGTGTTGTAATCATCATATTTCGACCAACGCATTGTGTAGCCATTCTTCAACATTGGTGATTAGTGTTAAATAGATGGAGTATATCTTGGATTAACTTTACGTGAGTTATATCTTGAGGAATATTGGTAGATCCTCCGAAATGACAGAATGTCAGTCTTGGTAAAGTAATGGCACATTCGTTTTTTAAATGCTGAGGAATTCAAAGGGGAATGTCCAAGGTGCAAAGTATGAATCCTTACATTGTAATATACACTTTAACCTTTTGAAAAAATGCATTAGGGTAGGCATCCAAGGAATTCAGTTTAGTGTCAGATTCAAAAATGAAAGGGCATTAGATGACTGTGTGATTGAAGCTCGATTGTGAAAGGATTGTTATACCGATTAAGCCACATGAATTATTGGAAGAGTTGCCATAACAGTTATACGATGGGGAAGTCGGTAAGGAAATACGAACTTATGTTCATTAAGTATTCGAATTTAGATCTTTTGTAACCGAAGCGTGTGGCTAAGTGCATTCAAGTGGACCTAACATAGAATGATGGGATAGTTAGTAACTTGATTTTAGGAATTACTCAACCTCGAGGAGTAGTTTTCCGATAAGTGTGTTTAAGATTCTAGCATTTGTCGTGTTTGGACGAATGCCGAGAAGAATTTTTGTTGTTGTTAAAAGTAATAAGTATTGTAGAGTAATGGAACTAATAGGATGCTAGACATAGCATGATTAAGAGGATTTCAAGAAGTATGCGGCCGATTGAGATCAGAGTAGCGCAACGGATAAGAGAAGGACCAACTAAGCCTATAGTAGGTGTGGGAAGACAAGTTGTACGACTGGGTTGAGTAAGGATATCATCCTTAGAGAAACTCGTCAAAACAATGCTTTGTTCGTCTCAAATTCTCAAGGATCCACCATAATCTAGAGAGGTATTAATGATGGATCGGTATATAAAAAGCATCGTAATTGGTGTGTGATCAGATGTTCATAGGTCAACGGTTGAGCTTATAAGTGTCAAGGGTTAGACGGGATATCGTGACCACATAAATTATAAAGATAAGTAAAGGATTCCTTTTGGCGTAGGCTCGTTGTGGCTATGCCTTGTGTAGTTATAGGCGTGCATGGAGACTCAAACGATCGTAGAAGGTTGACTGTTAGAGTTCACCTTTCGTTGACAGGAATTTGTGTGAAGTTGATTGGATATCAAGACCATTGAAGAATTGTACACCCTTATGACTTGCAGTGGCAGATATTTATCTAAGACTGAAAGGAGGATCAAAGTAAGAGTTTTGTTATACAAAAATGATAGACTTGGAGCAGGTTAATTTGAGCAACTAGGAATTAGAAGCCAAGACCAAGGAATTCAACAAGTATTTGTATGACACTGTATGAAATCATGTAGAAGCGACTATGGAATCTCGTCATGAGATAGAGACGCTGCATTAGAAATGTGTGGATTTGAGATAAAGCAAAAAAGCCAAGAAAAAGAAGTGGGAATCAATACCATGTGGTGAGCAAGGATAAACTTGGAAAACATTGAGGATGAGAATTATACAACCAGAAGAGATTGCTAGGAATTCTAAAGCTACACAAACTCGGTGCAAGAAGTAAAGGTCAGAGACCTTGGAAGGATCTTTTCCCAGGTATGTCAAGACAGAATATTAGAAGACATGTGTTCTGTGAGAACTAAGATTTTCAGTCAAAGATGTTAGGACACAAATGTATTGGTGAATTGTGTTTCTTCGGATGGAACAAATTTCAGACAAAGTCGATAGGTTTATTAAAAGGAAGAATGTAAGGAATATTTCATCCCCTCATTGGATGAATATGAAGAGTTTGTTGTCCTGGTGATTGAAAGGAATTCAAGGGAGAATTCTATTTAAGGGGGGAGAATGTTATACCTCAATCCTCCGACACCGGTAATTATCATTTAAATTGGTAAAATGGTGATTAGAAGATATTTTGGCCAAATAAATATTTATATATCCTAAGGACTTTGTTAGAAGTGGAATAAACGGCAAGATTGTAAATATGGCTTAGTTGGAGGGTAAAATGGACATTGACTTTTTACTGCATGGGCTTAAGGCTTTTTTGGTAGAGACATTATGTTTTAAAATAAGATTTTTAGTATAAGAGAAAGAAGAAAGAGTTTAAGATCAAGAGAGAAGAAGAGAAACTCTTGTTCATCATCTTCAAAACCCATTTTTGCAACTATGGTGCAACTTTCACTTACCAGATCCTAACCTTTTACTTGTAACTCCAACTTAATAAATTCTTAAAGTTCTGGAATCTACACAAATTTCGTTTCAATTTGCATATAAAATTCGCGACCTGGATGTTCTTGATGTAGGAGAAAAGCGAGTTTGAAGAATGGTGATTCTTGCTAAATTTGAGTAGAAGTGAGCTACGGGTTTGGTAGTGTTGGAAGAGGAAACTTGGCCAAATTGGTAGCTCAATGGCATAATAGAAACCTCTAATTATCCATTAAATTCAAGGTGAGTTCCATTAATTAGTTCTTGGGTAGATGGTCGGGGTTTTATGATAATGGGGATTAAGGTTTGAGAGTTGATTGCATGTGATTAGGTGTTGTTGATCATATTGATTGATTGCATGTTCTTATATGAACCTGTTTAATATATTGATTGGTTGCATGTCCTTATAAGAACTTGTTGATTATGTTGATCGATTTCATATCCTTATATGAACTTGTTAAAATTGTGTTGCTTGATCACATGTTCTTACATGAATTATGAAATGATTTGATTGTTGATGACATAAATATGCATGTTGGATTTTTTGTTATTTTATCTGCAAAATCATGTTAAGTATGAATATGCCATGTCTGGGTTAGCTTGGATTGAGAGTGGATTGTTTTGGAACTGATATAATGCAGGAAATGTAGTATTTTTAGCTCTGGTTCAGTGAGCAATCAATTGCTATAGTGGAGCAATCGATTGCACTATGCTCAAAATATGTGATTTTTACTTCTAGTTCAGTAAGCAATCGATTGCATGAGTCGAGAAATCGGTTGCACTATGAAAAATTGCCATTTTGTACATTTTGTTCAGTGAGCACCCCTAAGGGTTGTTGTAGAGGTGAAGACTTGGGTCTTGAGAGTGTGCTCCTCTTAAGATCCTGAGTTCCAATCCTGTTAGGTGTTATCAATTCTTGTGTTGAGTCAGTCTATACAAAACTTTTTTCTAGCTTTAAAGGGGCCCCCTGCTAGTGGACAGTAGGATTGGTCTCTCTTGGATTAGTCGGTCGTAAGTTCAGATACCAATATTTCCAAAAAAAATATGTTCAGTGAGCAACCGATGCACCATAGTGTAAATTGATTGCACCCAAAAGTAAATTACCCCTTTACAGTTTCAACCATAATTGAAGTTCCGTAACTCAGAACTAGGCGTCTTCGGAGGCATTGGAAATCTAACAGAAAGGGTTATGAGATTCCTAAGCTTCCATAACTTTAGAATACTCTTAATTAATAATAAAATCAAGTGTATGTCCATGTATCTTGATTAATAAAGATAAAAACTTGGTAAGGTGAATCTTAGGAAGCTTAAGCAAGAGTCGTGGATGGAAGTTGTCTGCTTTTTCCCTTTTATGTAACGCCCCGATATTTAATTATTTATTTAATTAGATATTTTGGAATATTTTTAATTAACTGGAATTTTATCGTCGAATTCGGAATTATTTTATTAAGTCGATATATTAAAATAATCGGATTTTATTTTAATGGAATATAAGTGGAAGTATTATTTTAACATTAAGTGTATAAATGACATTGGGCTTAAGTTATAGTATCATTAAGTATTAGGGGTGTGTTTCTATTAGACCCATTATGTGGTAGTGACTAAGAGGTAGTATCATTTGTCATTTTGGAAATTGAAGCATAGAGCTACCCGAGAAAGAAGAAAGAAAAGAAGGCTAGGGTTATGTAGGGGAGAAGAAGGAGACCAAGGTGTTGCTTTCAAGTGTCATTTTTCCTAAAGTTTCTATTGAAATTCCTTAGAGATGCACTCAATCCAAGGTAAGGGTGAGATTTTTACTACCTAAATGGGAATATGATGGATTGTATGTGGGTTTAGGGTATAGATTGGTCATTGTATTGTGTTAATTGTTGTTCTGTCTCTGTTTGCATTTGTTGTGTTGCTGTTGATTGTTAATGGAAATGAGAAATTGAATTTTGAAATAATAATATAAATTTGTGCGTATGAATGAAATGATGGATTTTGGTTTAATATAAATGCATTGCAATGACGTCGTCATGTTAATTTGGACGACCGACAGTCTTTGTGACGTCCAACATGGTTATCGACGGTCGGCAGGGGATGTTGGTTGGTGGTGTCGGGCGTCACCCTTGGTGTTGGGGGAGGGAGTTGTGCTGATGGGAACACTCACCATTGTGTCGAGTGGAACTTACCAAAAACTTGTCCCTTCTGTAATTATTTCCTATTTTCTTTTACGAACAGTAAATTATTAATTATTTGGATAAGGCATAATGGTACCAGAACTCAATATATACATTTTGATACAAGGAGTTAGTTGTGGAGTTATTATGCATAGACACATATGTATATGCAGTAAAGACTATAGTAGCGTGATGGTTCCCTGTTTCTTGTATCAAAACAGTAGTATTTTTAGGATGTTGGCAAATAGAAAAAGAGACAACTATTGTTGGTAAAACTATTATTTTGATTAATGTAAATTGTTTGGTGATAAATAACATGATATCTAATTTAGTTAGATGTTAATTGGAAGTTGTTTTGGCTTACTTGATATATTGGCATATTGTGATTATTTTGCAATTTGACCGAAAATTGTGATTTTGCTTTGGATGCTTTTGTTGAGGTTAATGTTGTGATTTGCCAATATGATTATTATTGTGCATTGTTATGTGGATGGCCTTATGGTTTGAATTCTAGCAAATTTTGATATTGTGTATATGTTGCTATGAATTGATAAGTTGTGTTGTGAGCCTTTGGCTAAAGTGGAACGATGTGATGTTGATATGTGACTGTTGTTGTGTTGTTGTTATGTCGTTGTTTCGTTGTCAAATTGTGGTCGTTGTATGTTGCCGCATAGCATAGCATAATATAAAGTTGAATGGTGTGATGTTAATATGTGACCGTGTTGAAGGCTTTGCCTTATGCCTCAGAATTACTGGCAATTTTCTAAGTTAGGAGTTTTACTCCAATGGTACCACATGCATATGCACAGTTGAGTCGCATTTGAGTCGTCGTTAGTTGTTGTTGGTTGAAGTCGTTGTTTATGCATTGTGATGCTTAGGTGTTAATTTGTTGAAGATGTCTATGTGTTGATATCAAGACTATTCTTTGATGATGTTCTTTGGGCTGTTTATGTTGATGTAGTGTGGGTGGTGATTCATTTATATTCTTTACCTAATATATGGTTTATCATAATCCTGGTTATATAGTTTAATATCTCACCCCCTTTTCTGTTGAATGTTGCCTCTACGTGGGTAACGTGCAGGTATTCCAGATGAGTAGCCGTTTCCGCTTATAGTCGAGTCTTGGGTGTCATTGCTCTGATACGTAGCACTTAGGGAGAAATGAACACTTACTTTATGCTGTTATTTGTTTATTGAACCTTATGTTGTATTTGAGGAGATGTTGGTATTGTTGCTATTTCATTATTCAAAGATGCTATGTCTTAATTGTTGAATCATTGAGAATCCATTGCATGTTGAACCTAAGTTTGGAACATGCTATGTGATCAATACATTTTGATGCATGTTCCTTTATGTTTTTACTTAGACATTTCTTTACTTTATTTTGGTTATTCTTATGTTTTATTATGTTTTTATATTTTACTTTATTTTTACCTTTAATTGATTTTCATACTTAATTTTCAGCTTCAGCAGCTTTCACGGAAACGATCATAACTGGAGTTCCAGGAATCCGATTGAGACGTTCTAATAATCGCCGGAAAGCTAAGAGAGAGAGAGAGCTACGACTTTCGTGTTGGAGTCGAAGTCATATTCGGAGCCTAAATTTTCTAAATTTGCGTTTGAAGCTGCAACACTAGTTTATTTTCAGTTTTGGGTCGTTAGTAGTGGGCCTGAGTTTTGTAATTTGACCCAGTTGGGTCATAAACGGTTTTGGCTGATTCTTTCTAGTACCTAGGTATGTCCGTACTGTTAATTCTGACTTTTTTACTTTTCACGAAATAATTTTGAATGCTTTGTACGAATGATGAGGAACTAATCCCCGAAGGCAATTTCTGCTGGTTACGGTTTCCAATACTTCGAGGTTTTTAATCTTTAATTCATTTTCTTTTCCCTTTCGATATTAATATATATGTCTTGTTTGCTTAATTCGAGTTATATAGAATATTATTGATTTATACCGATTGATTTATGTTCCTTGACCTTTATCGTACTTTATCGTTGCTTAATCGTTAAAGTGTGTATGTTAGAATCACGTTTGCTTAATTCGTGATTGTTTTTAATCCGTTTGCTTTATTCGGAAAATAGGAATGAAACCTTATAATGTCAATTTCGCTTGTTAATTGGTGTTGTAATCGGTAGGGGAATAGAATCCGCTTAGGGGATTGAAGTTTATTGAACCAGTGATAAGTCGGTAACCGAATCAGTAGAGTTGTCGTTTTAGCTTATTTACATAATCACTTATTTTAATCACTTTTTCACTTTGTTTTTATTAAATTGATCCTAAACCAAACCCCCCTAAATCGATTTTGATTAGTTAATATAATACAAGGATCCTTGCGATACGACTCGAGCCATTGTCGCTATACTATGCTTTTTAAAGTTACTCGTTTTGATTCGTGTGCGACAGCGGATCACTATGAATACTATGTTATTCATAAGTTGAGATATATGTTATGAGTTTTATTCATTTCAATCCTGATAGTGTTATGTATTAGTTTAAAAAGCATGACTGGTTTATGTTTGTTGAATGTGTGTGACATCCTGATTCTGTTGAGAATTTTTATACTCTGATATTTTCCGCATAAATGCTTGGGGTATAATTGGGGTGTTACATTTCCATTAAGTGGATACTTCCAAAATCCTACAATTTAATGGTGGTAGTAAATATGGACAAGGGGTTAGATAACAAACATAAGGACAGTAACCGCGGGTAGGAACGTTACATATATGTTGGCTACTTCTTATGAACAAATTTAAAGGATGCCCCTGTGCCACATATATTGCAGGCGTTCTCGGGCTTTGTTATGGGGAATGGGCCGACTTCGTAGTTCAAGAGCTATTCTTCGGGGATGAACTCCCAGTGATGTGTACCTCACCTTCTCCTTTTGTCGTTTTCCTTACGGGTGAAATTCTATGTGAGATTCGGGCCCTGGAAATTAGAGGAGTTGGATCATAGTGTTGATTCAATGTCGATTCCATAGTTCTCTATAGTCCAAATTCATTATTAACCTGATAGATTTAAATGTGTGATTTGGGACTTGTTTTCGACAACAGATAGGCAGGTAAACCTGGAAGACCAGACCTTGAGGGTAGCTTCCGACAGAAGGCTGGCAGGTAAACCCAGAAGACCTATTCTGGAGAAAACATGTACCTAATATATGAATATGTGATATCAAATTAGAGTATTCCATTGGGTGGTCAGTGGACACTTAATCGTGATGCTACGAGTTGATAGGCTCTCCTATACTAGATAGTGAGGAAACCTTAGGATCAATGATGGATTCGTAGATGATGCATGTATCCTGTAGAGCCGAGAGGACCCATAAGATAGGGGAACTCGCTGAGATTTAGTAATCTAATCCCATTCATCTTATTTTTTAGGTAGTATGCAAGATTGGGGTTTCGCTAGATGATTGGATCAAGAGCGTTATGGTCGGATGACGTGAAGATCGTACCTGATCATTTCTTCCGCTATGTATTATTATTTTTGTAGACATACTTATTGTATCCATCTTCGAGATTATTTTAAAATGTATACAGTTTATGTCATTAATTCTGACTTTTGTATGTACTCAGTACCAATTTTTAATATTTTACTGATATGATTCTAGATGCATATTGGTAGGGTATTAGAAATATGTACTATAATATCTATCTTTTGCAAGTTCAAAAAATTACAAAGTTATAGTTTTTTTTCAAAAATATATTGACCATTACTCAGATTATCAAAGGTATTCATTCCATCAATGTCAAGTCCAAACCTAAGGTTTCTTCGCTTATGGAAAAAATCTTAATAGAACAAATCAATTTTCTTCCACTTTAAAGAATCACATACATGATAAAATGTTCCATTGCATTTTCTTAATATTACAAAACATTCTCTTGATCCGCATAATTATTTGCAAGTACCGTGACACTTTGGTAGAAAGACTCTTCTTGCTTACATCTTCGTTATCACCACCACCATTGTCTTTCACCTTGTACCACAACTCCTAACACTCTGGAATTTAATTTAGTTTTTCATACTTTTTCCTTTATAATATGCAATCATTACGATATCCAAGTACTTTGATATAATTCAAACCAATGGAAACAATAACTTATTGGTCTCATAACTATGGTCTGACATCTTGTTACCTTCAAAAAGCATCTCTCTCAAAAATTCAAGAAATTATGTGAAACTTTTTTCTATCCACCCACTTTTTTCCTTTAGAT